>NC_084747.1:45210917-45323417 GCF_033978785.1 Entelurus aequoreus | reverse complement strand
CTAAACATGACTCTGACTTATAGTTTGTCCTTTTTTGGTTTTCAAAAAAAGCACATAAAAAACAAACAAACTTGTATCTTCGTAATATTCATGATATTAGGCACACAACTTTGGTTGATTATGAATCGAACTACACTGAAAAGAAATCTAACAAATCCAATCAATAACCACAACTAATGATAAAAATATTTCAGAACAAAATCTTGTCATTTTACAATTGTCAAATCACAATATCACCTTTTTATTCTTTAAGTCCAACCCTTTTCATTGCAAAACTTAAATGCTTATTTTTTTTCTTATAATATTTATATATATTTTTTTTATCGGAACAATTCATACAGTCATTTCAAGTCGATTCATAGCAAAATCGTGACACCTAAATCTATTCCTCATTTTTAAGAGTCAATACA
Source organism: Entelurus aequoreus (assembly GCF_033978785.1). Taxonomy (NCBI): domain Eukaryota; kingdom Metazoa; phylum Chordata; class Actinopteri; order Syngnathiformes; family Syngnathidae; genus Entelurus; species Entelurus aequoreus. Next base: position 45,323,007 of record NC_084747.1, on the reverse strand, counting down.
AAAAATGTAAATATGTACATGAAAACATTTTTTAAAAAGACTATTATTTTATACCAAATAATATATTTCGAAAATGGTGTTGAATCGATAATCGAATCTGAATTGAATCCTCAACCCAAGAAGTGGAAGCAAATCGAACCGTGAGTTGCTGTAGGATTTCCAGTAATCTCATAATATTACAACCTTTTTCAGCATAATTAGAAGCTTGTTAAACTAATATGGAACATCTTCTGAAGTTTCTGTATTACAACTTTGGTAATCCTCCAATAGAGAAAACACTATTAGATATTTTATGAATAATATGTTTGTGTTATGCCAGCCCTTGTAATTATCATAATAATTCAATATTGTAAATATTTGATCTCTCTTTCACTTTCGCTGTCCAGGAATGGAACCCATGCCTTATGCTAGTGGCTCTTAACCTTTCTTTACCAAGTACCACCACAGAAAACAACATTAGAACACAGTAGCGTAGCAGGTCTAAGTATTCATTAAAAAAAAGGCAGAGGTTTTATTTAACAAGTTTTGGCCACGGTAACATTACACACAACGCACAAACATCCTCAATAATGATACTCCACATACAGTACATACATATACACTTCTTTGGCGTACCACTAGAGCAGACCTGGGCATTCTACGGCCCGCGGGCCACATCCGGCCCTTTGTGCGTCCCTGTCCGGCCCGCGTGAGGCCAATCATAAATTACAAAATAAATTTTAAAAAGTATCTATGTCGAGTGTGCAATACAACGGTGCTGCTTTTGTTTTGAAAAGCGTTATTTGTATTACTTCCGTGTGGACTATGCTCGTGCGCGATTGTGAGTGAATGTGAACAGCGGCAATCACAAATTACAAAATACATTTAAAAAAGCATCTATGTCGTGCGTGCAATACAACTGTGCTGCTATTATTTTGAAAAGTGTTATTTATAGGCGTATGTCCGTGTGTAACCTGTGAGTGAAGGTGCACAGCGACAAGTGATGCCCGGTTAGCCCCGAGACGCTAAAAAGAGAAAAGTTGATGACGAATGCTGTGTTTTCAACAAGACATGGACTGCCAAGTATTTCTTTACAGAAATTAAAGGTAAAGCCGTGTGCTTAATTTGTGGTACACAGTTTGCTGTGTTTAAAGAATATAATTTGAATCGCCACTACACGACGAAGCACGAGGAAAAATACCGGAATCTGTCTGATGAAGCGCGCGCAAGGGAGGCTGATACGTTGATGGTAAAACTGCAAACCCAACAAGGACTTTTTGCCAAATTTCTCACCCCCAGAGATGCAGCTGTCAGAACAAGTTTCGTCATTTCTCACAAAATCGCCAGAAAAAGTAAGGCGTTTTCTGCCGGAGAGTTTATTAAGGAGTGCTTATTGGACTCTGTTGCGCTGATATGCCCGGAGAAGAGGGGCGCATTTGAGAACGTGTCACTCTCCCGACGCACTGTAACGAGGCGGGTTGAGACCATCGCTGGAAACTTGGAGCTTCAGCTGAAGAACAGAACGGCCGACTTTGACTGTTTTTCGCTGGCTTTGGATGAGAGCTGCGATGTACGTGACACCGCCCAGCTGCTCATCTTCTTACGTGGGATAACTGCAGACTTTCAAATCACGGAGGAGCTGGCAGCCATGCAGTCAATTAAAGAGACAACTACAGGTAATGACTTGTTCACATAGATAAGTGCGTGTTTGGACATGTTAGGACTGAAATGGGACAAGCTGGCAGGTGTGACAACAGATGGTTGTCCAAATCTGACGGGGAGAAATGTTGGACTTTTAAAGAGGAGGCAGGATAAAGACAGAAATTGACATTTTTGCATTGTATTATACATCAGGAAGTGTTGTGTAAGACAGTGGTAAAAATAAAACCATCAAAAGCAATCTGCTTTTGTATAAAGTTAAGTTAGGTTAAATGAAAGTATTATTATTATTATTATTATTTATGTATATCAAAAATAATTTGAACAAAATTTAATTGAAATATTGTCGGTGTGGCCCTCCAGCAGTGCTCGGGTTGCTCATGCGGCCCCCGGTAAAAATGAATTGCCCACCCCTGCACTAGAGGAAGCCCATGTACCACAGTTTAAGAATCACTGCCTTATGCCATGAAAAGCAGAAGCGAGTAACAATACACCACACCAAACATATTTGGCCATGAAAAAATATATAAATAAATAGAAAAATTATATTTATATCTATATGTATGTATGCATATAGTAATATTCAAATTATTTAATCATAAAAGACATTTACTTTTTGATTACAACGTGAACTTTTTTAAACATGCATTTTAATTTGAGAAATTAATTAATTAATTGTAAAAACAATTTTTTAAATGGGACTTTGTTCTTGTAAAAAATTTAAATAATATAAAATTATTCTAATAATAATAATAAGGGTGTTGCTATCGGTCTGATATCAGCAAAAAAGAAAGTATTTGATTATATTGACTTGCATTTGAAATCTCTGATATAAACTCTAGTACAAGCAGTCATGCAGCGTGTTTATTTGTGCAAAGCTGGACACTCAGTTAACATCTAAATGTCTTCCAATGTTCACACAAGTTTGGCCTTTTCTTGTATTTTAGTGAAATCATTTACAAAAGGTAAACATGGCAACTACACAACAGCTAAGCACACAAAAACCTAGAAGCTACACGTCTTTATGTGTCTTTAATTAAATACTATTGCAGTCTAAAACACCAAATGTGTCAATAAAAACAATGATCAAATACTTTTAGTGGCATACTACATACTTATTTATAAAGTCTCCAAGGCAAAGGCGTATTAAAAAGTATCCAGTGACAAATGTAGCCGCATCATTGAATTTACTGTCATGATGAGCTTAACTTAATGAAATTATTATGGCCACTCGGGGTCGCCAAAAAACTCCATTACCACTCCAACTTAAAGACAGCGTAACTCCATTCCAGACCGTTAATAGGAAATAGTTGTTCTCTGTTTCAGTCATTTTACTTGATCAAGCCTTTTCAAACTATTCACACTACAAAATATCAATCAAAAGTGAACAAGTTGTATTAGGGAACCCCTAAATAACATAATTACTTTAAAATCATAATATTCGGACATAATGTCAGAGCATAACTTTATCTTCATCACAAAATTAAATTATTTGTTTCCCTAATACTGCCCTAACACCCTTTTTTATAGGGTAACTGATGACATTTTTATTTCATTTTTTTTAGCTAAAAAACTCCACATTTTGGAGATTGATCCTCTTCCCTTGACAATCATTAAGGATTTTGCTAATTATCTAATGTAAAAGTTACATTTGTTCATTTATCGTTTTGGGCAATATACAATGTGTTAAAGCAGGGGTGTCAAACTCATTTTACAGCACGAGAACTTAAAAATAAAGACAACTTCAGATTGTTTTATTTGTTTAAAAATAGAACAAGCACATTCTGAAATTGTACAAATCATTTTGTTGTTGTTGTTTTGTTTTTTTTACAATTAGCTGTTGCCGTTAATAGTATATATACTTTATTTGTCATTATTTATATTTTCTGAATAAATCATGTGATAATGTTCATCAGTGAACTCATTGGTGTTCATTTTAAGTTTATCAAGATAAAAAAATGGTATCAAAATCAAATTACAGGATGTTATTTATGTAGTTTGATAATTTTCCTTGACTGACATCATGTGGTTTATTTTCTACATATACAGCATCATCTATAAAGATACAAATAATTGCTATTGCGACATCCAGTGGACACATTTAGAACAGCTGTTTCTTTCATTCAAACATTTCAGGTGAATTTTTATACTTAGCAAACTCATCCCGCGGGCCGGATAAAACCTGTTCGGGCCGTACGTTTGACACCCCTGTGTTAAAGGTTTCTCTGTGTAAAAAGGGTACAAGTAAGCTTGTAACTAGAGATGTCCGATAATATCGGACTGCCGATATTATCGGCCGATAAATGCTTTAAAATGTAATATCGGAAATTATCGGTATCGGTTTCAAAAAGTACAATTTATGACTTTTTAAAACGCCGCTGTATGGAGTGGTACACGGACGTAGGGAGAAGTACAGAGCGCCAATAAACCTTAAAGGCACTGCTTTTGCGTGCCGGCCCAATCACATAATATCTATGGCTTTTCACACACACAAGTGAATGCAATGCATACTTGGTCAACAGCCATACAGGTCACACTGAGGGTGGACATATAAACAACTTTTAACACTGTTACAAATATGCGCCACACTGTGAACCCACACCAAACAAGAATGACAAACACATTTCGGGAGAACATCCGCACCGTAACACAACATAAACACAACAGAACAAATACCTAGAACCCCTTGCAGCACTAACTCTTCCGGGACGCTACAATATACACCCCCCGCTACCCCCCCCCCCCCCCCCCACCTCAACCTCCTTATGCTCTCTCATGGAGAGCATGTCCCAAATTCCAAGCTGCTGTTTTGAGGCATGTTAAAAAAAATAATGCACTTTGTGACTTCAATAATAAATATGGCAGTGCCATGTTGGCAATTTTTTCCATAACTTGAGTTGATTTATTTTGGAAAACCTTGTTACATTGTTTAATGCATCCAGCGGGGCATCACAACAAAATTAGGCATAATAATGTGTTAATTCCACGACTGTATATATCGGTATCGGTTGATATCGGAATCGGTAATTAAGAGTCGGACAATATCGGATTATCGGACATCTCTACTTGTAACAGTTCATTATCATTGTAAAATGTTTGACTAGCTAGTAAAAATAAACAGTAAGGATGATTCGTATTCAGTCATATTTTTTTTTCATTTGATACATTTTTCCATTTCCTGTACGCCTGCTTCATGTAACTGGATAGCACCAATCATGAGAGTGCACGCTATCACCATATGCACAACCTGGAAGGAGGCTTTGGGGAGCTAACTACAGAACATTGTTAAATGAACAAAACTGAGCACTATTATCTTTGTAAGGGACATACTTTTGTCATTAAAGCAACGATTTAAGTCCATGTCATGCAGCTTGTGCATGACGTGTGATAAGAATAAAGACCAGGCTACGTGGCGAGCTGCAGATCATGCACACTTCCCTCCACAGCCAAAAGTGGTCCATGCGGCTTTAAAAACCTGCTCAGATAAACATCCAGCTGTGGCACAGGCAAAAAAAGGAGTCTATAAATAGAATAAAAAGCTTCCAGCTCAACAGGGAGGTTAGATTTAAAGAAAAAAAAAAGTTCTTTAGGGGCTAGATATTTAAATGATATAAATATGGTGGATGTAACAGATTTTAATACTATCTTTATATCGGTATAACGCATGTTGATGACACATTATAGCTCTGTCCCGCTAAATTTGACAACACAACAGCGTCCTTGCAAGCCAGCATGCGGCTAATGTTCCTTGACAGTGTAAAGCCACTTCTAAGTCAGCAATCATCGCCTTTATGTCAGAAAATAAAGTACGCATCTAAGTACATACAAGTACATACATCAGACACTGTAGGAGGACACAAGAAGTCAAGCTGACCGCTAAGCTCGAGCTCTTGAACGGATCGATACAAATATGGACAGTTAAAGTAGTACAAACCCCGTTTCCATATGAGTTGGTAAATTGTGTAAGATGTAAATATAAACGGAATACAATGATTTGTAAATCCTTTTCAACCCATATTCAATTGAATGCACTACAAAGACAAGATATTGGATGTTCAAACTCATAAACTTTGTTTTTTTTGCAAATAATAATTAACTTAGAATTTCATGGGAAAGGGCATGTTCACCACTGTGTTACATGGCCTTTCCTTTTAACAACACTCAGTAAACGTTTGGGAACTGTGGAGACACATTTTTTAAGCTTCTCAGGTGGAATTCTTTCCCATTCTTGCTTGATGTACAGCTTAAGTTGTTCAACAGTCCGGGGGTCTCCGTTGTGGTATTTTAGGCTTCATAATGCGCCACACATTTTCAATGGGAGACAGGTCTGGACTACAGGCAGGCCAGTCTAGTACCCGCACTCTTTTACTATGAAGCCACGTTGATGTAACACGTGACTTGGCATTGTCTTGCTGAAATAAGCAGGGGCGTCCATGGTAACGTTGCTTGGATGGCAACATATGTTGCTCCAAAAGCTGTATGTACCTTTCAGCATTAATGGCGCCTTCACAGATGTGTAAGTTACCCATTTCTTGGGCACTAATACACCCCCATACCATCACAGATGCTGGCTTTTCAACTTTGCGCCTATAACAATCCGGATGGTTCTTTTCCTCTTTGGTCCAGACCCCCCCGGCCTCTTTGACGGCCACGTCTGGCCCATGTACTTGAAACACAAGACAAGCTTGCAAGGACCTGAAACACGTGACAAACACTTCTTTGTCACGTGTTGCTGGCATCAAATTCTAAAGTTAATTATAATTTGCAAAAAAAAAAAAGTTTATCAGTTTGAACATCAAATATGTTGTTTTTGTAGCATATTCAACTGAATATGGGTTGAAAATGATTTGCAAATCATTGTATTCCGTTTATATTTGTGTGTGACAATCATTGGTACTTTAATCTTTAATCTTAATATTTACATCTAACACAATTTCCCAACTCATATGGAAACGGGTTTTGTACTAAGTAACTTTTCAACCTTCATAAAATATTTTCACAACTTTTGGGATGATAAACCGACTTACAACTAGTTGAATGCGTCTTGACCTGAGGGGGTCTGTATTGATTTCACTGGCACTTAGCTACTTTGAGGAGGGTGGCAGGAACCCTGCCATACAAAAAACTACACATGTGCTGACTTCCTTTACGGCATACGTCACTACCCCTACCACCATTCGTTAATAAGATGGAAGTCGATGCAAATGCCTACGTGCTGCCGGAAAACAGATGAAGAAGAATGTTCGTGCAATTACTGCTATCAACAAAACAAACCAAAGAAACGAAAAGTTTTTGCCTGAGGAGACAATAAAAGAAAAATACAGCCTGTCCAGATAAAAGGACAGTCAGGCTCGACATTGCCCCGGCTTTCACCCGCTGACCCTCAGCTCTGTTCCTGCTGGACTATTCGATGCTCAGATCAAAATGATAACGCTAATGTTAGCTTTCGTAAATTTAAGTGGTGTCAATAAATAACCACCAGCGTGATAGGTTGCAGTTTCACACTACTTCCTTCGGAAAAACTCTCCCGCCAGTCTTTCTTTGCTCCGGTTCATATCCGCCCTGATACATTGTTGGTAGTAGCGTCAAGTTTGTAGCGCATTACAAGATCATTTCTTGATAATGTCTGCTTGTCAACATCAACATAGCCATTAGAAACGTAATATTTGTGCCAATATTACAGCGTACATCGTGTCAGTATGACGCTATATGCGCTAGTCATCATGGGAAATGTGGTCTTCTGGCAAAACACTACCGCTTTGGTCCACTGGCCAAGTGGGGCTTTAAGATACCAAGTATGGTATCAACATCGATACTAAAGTGAATGGATGGATTTACTTTTTATTCTCACTAAATTGTTACTTAGTCATTTTTGTTGTTGTTTACGAATTCTGAAAATAAGTCCCTGGACAGAGGTGGGCTTTAAGGGCAAAAAACCAAGGATTAAATTCAAACCAGAGCCAATGGTAATTTTTGCTTATGTTAAGTAGTTTTTTTTTAAACTCTATTTTGCTCAAAATAATGTATGATAATAATAGGTAGGTAATAATAAGGTAATAATGTTAATATCTAATTACCATCCTGTGTTTTTGTCTGATTCTAATCGTGTTTAAAAATGTAATCCTTCAATGATCTTAAAAATGTGAAGTATCAGTATTAACTGCCCCTGTAAATACTTGGTATTGGATCGATACACACATTTGTAGTATCGCCCAAGTATTGAAACAGCAGAAGACTAAGTTGTTGGTACATTTGAATGGAAATGACACAATAAATTACCGCATAAATCAGCAGGTAAATTAGGAGCTTCTGTAATCCGGTGTGTCTATTATCATTAACATGCACAATGATATATCGTGGTATACATATATCGTTATCGCAGAAGGCTGCAATATATACCTCGCAGTATAGATTTTAGGGACTTACATGTCGCTGGCGATGGAGGAGTTTCGGGACATGGATTTGGGCGAGAGGTCGTAGTCGCTGTCGGAGCGATACAGGAACGACTCTCTCCGCTGGCTGTGGACGAAATTGGCCTGCAGGATGAGGCCAGATCCTGGGCTGGCCATCGGGTCCAGTGGACTGCGACCTGATGAGGTTCCATTGTCTACGTCGAAACTGTAAAGGAAGAAGGAGAAAAACTGTTAGCGAAGCAAAGATGGAGCATAACATTAAGTAGGGCGCAGGCAGTCCTAATCCTAATTTGGAAGAACACCAACCCGTGCACCTTCACACTGTACATACCTCCACTTCCTGCATATAGAGGTGAAACTCTAAAAAAAATTGTGCAAAGGTTTGTTTATTCCAGCAATTAGATTTACAATGTGAACGTAATATATGACTGTGGGGAGGCGTGGCCAGCAGACCGACAGCGAGGCAGAGCACGCCGGGGCCGACTCCAAGATGGCGGCGAGGAGGCGTGGCCGGCCGGGATCGACGCAGTGATAAAAGTCAGGTGCCCACCTGGGCACAATTATATAATCTCCTCTCAATGAATAAAAGGGCGGCAGCCGAGAACGATGGGAGAGTAGGAGTGGGAGAGCCAACAGTGGATGCAGCGCGGAAGAGAGCGAGAGGCAGACAAAGACGACGCGGCAGGCTGAAAAGCGGACCGAAGAATGAGCAGGAAGAGGAGCTAAAAAGCGACCCGAAGAGACTGAGTATTATTGAAAAATAAACAAAGTCAAAACTGCTCGAAGTCATGTCTGTGCTTGGTGGTCCATGGAACCCGGGCGACAGTGAGAGACTGTCACAATGACATAGGCTCATAACATGCAACTCTTTTGATATAATTTTGATGATTATGGTTTACAGTTTATGAAAATCTCAAATTGAAATTCTCAGAAAATGTGTGGTTTTCAAAAACTGCAATCCATGCATGATCATCAAAATTATATCAAATAAAGGCTTGACTTATGTAACTTTGCATGTACCGTATTTTCCGTACCACAGGGCGCACCGGATTATAAGGCGCACTGCCGATGAATGGTCTATTTTTAAAATCTTTTTTCATATATAAGCGCACCGGATTATAGGGCGCATTAAAGGAGTCATATTATTTTATTTTTTTTCTAAATGTAAAACACTTCCTTGTGGTCTAAATAACATGTAATGGTGGTTCTTTGGTCAAAATGTTACATAGATTATGTTTTACAGATCATCTTCAAGTCGCTTTCTGACAGTCGCTTCCAGATGCGCCGTTTTGTGTGCGGTTTTATTTACGTGGCTCACCTTCGACAGCGTCTTCTCCCCGTCATGACGTCATCTTTGTTTTAGCGGTCGAGCGCGCAAGGACTGGAGTGGAAGAAGTGTCAAAAGATGGAGCTAACTGTTTTAATGACATTCAGACTTTACTTAAATCAATAACGGAGCAGCCTCTCCTCATCCGCAAACAACAACACCGGAAATGTGTCCCGTGAAAAAAACGTCCGACCGGAACTCTTTAATAACTAAAGTTCCTTGAGTGAATAATGTAAACTCACTACACTGGTATGTTTTAGCGCTTTCATAGCGACTTTACCGACAGATACTGTATAAGTAAGAACTTTACACTACTTTATATTACAAATGGCAACAGTGGAGGATGAATGTCCCATAACAAAAAGATAGAGAAAAAAAAGATGCTTGTCGACTACGGTGTCGGTACGGACTACAAAAGCGGACGCGCGCACTTTTTCAGTATACAGATCAGCAGGTACCAGAAGGTAAGAAAAGTTGCTTTTGCATAATATTGCGAAACCAAACGGCAAATGATATGTCTTACCTTACACTCACACCATAACACATTTTCTGCTCTTTTTTTTTACTTAAGTGAATTGTTAGTTAATTGTGTTATCATCTTAGTCAATGTGCCTTTGTTTTGATTAAATATTGTCCTATTTTTCCCTGCTCTGATGTAAAATAATGAATAAAAATAAAAAACAGCTTTCAGCCCATGACGGCGGGTCTGAGGTAAGGTAAGGTAAGGTATATTATACCATATTTTCCAGACTATAAACCGCTACTTGTTTTCTACGCTTTGAACCCTGCGGCCAACTTACAGGTTTTTTTTCCTCGCTATCGGCTTAACTGAAAAGGTGTGTTTTTGTTGGTGCTATAGCGCTATCTTTTGGACGAGTTTGCTCACTGCAAGCGCTGCGATTGAACGTCTACAGTATTTCCTTCTACTTAGTGCCTTGAACCAGAAGTACAAGTTCTGTCTTAGACTGAAACAAACTTTTAATGATACACAAAGGAAATTGTTCAACACAGTAGCACAGTTACAAAAGATGGAAAGGATAATGCACAAAAGGGCACAAAAAGAGGACGAAAACAAAAAGGTATAAAGTACACTAAAAATGTACCATAGTAGCAATATAAAATATAACATATATGTAATATTTACATATTTTATATACAGTATATAATATATTATACTGTATATATATTATATTATGCGACTTCCGAAAGGAACAAGCGGTAGAAAATGGATGGATGGATATATTATATAATCATAATATTATATAATATAATATCTTCTAGTTGTTTCTACTCACATAGTTTCTTCATTCATCAAGCCAAGCAACGTTTGTAAGTTTTACAATATAACTAATACAATTCATACTTCCTAAACCGTCCCATGTGTGATGTCTGTAGGAGTGTTTTCATGCATATTTGTACGCGCTATCGTAATGTAATCAAGCTAGCGTAGTTAGCATGAGCTAATATCTAACGCGTTTACAAGGGTCTGTGTTGGTATTATTAACTTACAATGGCATTTATTTTCTACTGTTTCAGTTTCAAAAATTGATATGACAGTGACTTTTGTTTTGTTTGATCAGCCGTTTTACTACCGTGTTACAGGCACTGTTTGGAAACAATTAAGGTATGAAAAAAAAACATACAAAATCTTTCTGTGTAAATAACCCATTTCACAATGTATATACACTATATTGCCAAAAGTATTTGGCCACCTGTCTTTACCCACATATGAACTTGAAGTGCCATCTCATGGAATTGTCCAAAATGTTTTGGTATCCTGGAGCATTCAAAGTTCCTTTCACTGGAACTAAGGGGCCAAGCCCAACTCCTGAAAAAACAACCCCACACCATAATTCCTCCTCTACCAAATCTCACACTCGGCACAATGCAGTCCGAAATGTACCGTTCTCCTGGCAACCTCCAAACCCAGACTAGTCCATCAGATTGCCAGATGGAAAAGCGTGATTCATCACTCCAGAGATGACTGCTCTAGAATCGACTGGCAACGTGCTTCACACCACTGCATCCCACGCTTTGCATTGGACTTGGTGATGTATGGCTTAGATACTGCTGCTCAGCCATGGAAACCCATTCCATGAAGCCCTCTGCGTACTGTACGTGGGCTAATTGGAATGTCACATGAAGTTTGGAGCTCTGTAGCAACTGATTGTGCAGAAAGTCTTTACACTGTGCGCTTCAGCATCCGCTGACCTCTCTGTCAGTTTACGTGGCCTACCACTTGGTGGCTGACTTGCTGTTGTTCCCAGACTCTTCACTTTTCTTATAATACAGTTGACTTTGGAATATTTAGGAGTGAGGAAATTTCACGACTGGATTTGCTGTACAGGTCGCATTCTATGACAGTTCCACGCTGGAAATCACTGAGAGCGGCCCATTCTTTCCCAAATGTTTGTAGAAACAGTCTCCATGCCTAAGTGCTTGATTTTATACACCGGGTCAAGTGATTAGGACACCTGATTGTCATCATTTGGATGGGTGGCCAAATACTTTTGGAAATATAGTGTATCTGCGGCTTATAGTCTGGTGTGACTAATATATATATTTTTATATATATATATATTAGGGGTGTAACGGTATGTGTATTTGTATTGAACCGTTTCGGTACGGGGGTTCCGATTCGGTTCGGAGTTGTACCGAACGAGTTTCCACACGGACATATTAAGTAGCGTAACGCACGTTGTGTAAACAATGCACACCGAGGCACAATACACGGCATGCTAGCAGCTAACGGGCTACGATAGACTGACCATACGTCCTCTTTTCACCGGACATGTCCTCCTTTGCGGAGCAGTCAGGGCGGGGTTTCTTAAATGCCTCAAATGTCCGGCATTTTGAGTTAGAATTGCATGTATTTTCAATGTACGTTCAGGGTTAAGAAGGGGATAAAAACAAAACAAATTATGCGTGCAGCAGCATTTTACGAGGGAGGGGCAGAGACAGAGAGAGCGAGAGTGTTATAATAAACGCGCATGCGTCGCCAGGCTCTACTTTTTATCCATATCCAACTTTTTTAAAATTAAATCAGATTTAATTTTTTTATTATCTATAGCAGGGGTGTCAAAAGTGTGCCCCGGAGGCCATTTGCGGCCCACAGCTCATGTTTTAAAGGCCCACGGCACATTCTAAAAATACTATTAAAATAAACAAAAACATAACAAAAGTGAAATAAAAAAACTTAAAGGTTAAATATAATTTAGAAAAAGTTACAATGTTGACTAATAAAACAAAGCTTTTTTTTTTTCTTTCAAACTGTCATTGCTCAAAACATAATATTGAATCAAAATCAATGTTATAATGAATTATTGACCTATCCAAGATTCTGATTACTTCACACCGAATATTCCACTAAGAAAAATATTTTTGGTGGAAGATTTTGCAAATTTGGTAAATAAATAACCCAAAAATGTATATTTTGTTGTTTTCTTACTGTACCGAAAATGAACCGAACCGTGACCTCTAAACCGAGGTACGTACCGAACCGAAATCTTTGTGTACCGTTACACCCCTAATATATATATATTTAAAAATTTTGTGGGTCCGGCAAATACAGTTTATGTGAAGCGTTGAGTTATTTTCAGTGGATCGTTAATGTACTACACAAGATGTACACGGATTACTCAAAAGTATGTACAAGTTGACTTTCCATAGTGTTGTCTCTTGAGAAGATATACTGTAATAACAACGGATGTTGTACTGTTATACAGCTCACTGCACATACTGTACTTTACACTACTACTCGCTTGACGTCAATTTCCATTTCAGCGCCATTAGCGCGATATTGTTGGGAGTAAACATAAAGCGGAGTACCTCTGCTCTAACAATACCTGCAGCCAATAATCCTCCAGCGCAGCATCACCATGAGCGCCTTAGTCTCCAGGGAGATGACTAACACCTGTGTCATCAGGGGGAGATCTGCTGCTGCAACCCGTAATCCCGTCTAGTTCGGAGGGGTTTTGATGGGAGGGAATCCCGTAACAGTTGTGACGTTCACGCCGACTGTGGAAAAGAGCCTGTCCCTAATCCACTATGATGTACGTGCTTTGTAGTGTGTAACAATACAGGATGTCCCGCTCGTCATGACACGTCCGTGCATGTAAGATACACGTTGATGCTGGGAACGGTGAACAGGGAACGTCCTGAGTGAGTAAGGAAAACATCAGCCGATGACACGCTCCTCACTATGATTTATTCATAACTTTTACAGCATTAAGAGACGATCCTCAGACTGAGCGTGCGGCATCCAAAGTATTGAGATACACCGACTTTGTAGAAGATTAAATCAATATATCATCCCCAGACCACATTGGATTGGTTTTAGCGTTGATAATATCAACATGGTCTCCGCATTCTTTAATTTTTCTCAGGGGAAAAAAAAGTCAGGATCCCCCTACTGTAGGTGCATTGATCACGTGACCCAACACGTTTCTAGAAAATGCATGAAAATGCAAATGAGAAATTGAGTCAACTGTAGAAATGCCCTGTTCAATGTTAATAAGTGTAAACAGTCTGACTGTAAGTTGAAAATCTCTTCCCACAAAAACATAATAATAATGGAAAGCAAAATAAATAATCTGTTTCAGGGTCAAACTGTTCTTAAACCTTTTTCACCAAGTAAAAAAACGTGTCTCTCCAAGTACCACCATAATGACCACCATTAAAATACAGTAGCCTAGTAGGCCTAAGTATGCATTAAAAACAAGTATTCAACATGAATATTTTAGCCACTCTAACATTACACGCAGTTTGAACAGGAACACTGTTTGAATATAGGAAAATAAAACCCTGTACTTACAAACCCCGTTTCCATATGAGTTGGGAAATTGTGTTAGATGTAAATATAAACGGAATACAATGATTTGCAAATCATTTTCAACCCATATTCAGTTGAATATGCTACAAAGACAACATATTTGATGTTCAAACTGATAAACTTTTTTTCTTTTAGCAAATAATCATTAACTTTAGAATTTGATGCCAGCAAGACGTGACAAAGAAGTTGGGAAAGGTGGCAATAAATACTGATAAAGTTGAGGAATGCTCATCAAACACTTATTTGGAACATCCCACATGTGAACAGGCAAATTGGGAACAGGTGGGTGCCATGATTGGGTATAAAAGTAGATTCCATGAAATGCTCAGTCATTCACAAACAAGGATGGGGCGAGGGTCACCACTTTGTCAACAAATGCGTGAGCAAATTGTTGAACAGTTTAAGAAAAACCTTTCTCAACCAGCTATTGCAAGGAATTTAGGGATTTCACCATCTACGGTCCGTAATATCATCAAAGGGTTCAGAGAATCTGGAGAAATCACTGCGCGTAAGCAGCTAAGCCCGTGACCTTCAATCCCTCAGGCTGTACTGCATCAACAAGCGACATCAGTGTGTAAAGGATATCACCACATGGGCTCAGGAACACTTCAGAAACCCACTGTCAGTAACTACAGTTGGTCGCTACATCTGTAAGTGCAAGTTAAAACTCTACTATGCAAAGCGAAAGCCATTTATCAACAACACCCAGAAACGCCGCCGGCTTCACTGGGCCCGAGCTCATCTAAGATGGACTGATGCAAAGTGGAAAAGTGTTCTGTGGTCTGACGAGTACACATTTCAAATTGTTTTTGGAAACTGTGGGCGTCGTGTCCTCCGGAACAAAGAGGAAAAGAACCATCCGGATTGTTCTTGGCGCAAACTTCAAAAGCCAGCATCTGTGATGGTATGGGGGTGTATTAGTGCCCAAGGCATGGGTAACTTACACATTTGTGAAGGCACCATTAATTCTGACAGGTACATACAGGTTTTGGAGTGAAGTGAATTATTTTTATGTAGCGCTTTTCTCTAGTGACTCAAAGCGCTTTTACATAGTGAAACCCAATATCTAAGTTACATTTAAACCAGTGTGGGTGCACTGGGAGCAGATGGGTAAAGTGTCTTGCCCAAGGACACAACAGCAGTGACTACGATGGCGGAAATGGGGATCGAACCTGCAACCCTCAAGTTGCTGGCACGGCCACTCTACCAACCGAGCCATACCGCCCGTATGGTGCCATCCAAGCAACGTTATCATGGACGCCCCTGCTTATTTCAGCAAGACAATGCCAAGCCACGCGTTACAACAGCGTGGCTTCATAGTAAAAGAGTGCGGGTACTAGACTGGCCTGCCTGTAGTCCAGACCTGTCTCTCATTAAAAATGTGTGGCGCATTGTGAAGCCTAAAATACGACAACAGAGACCCCGGACTGTTGAACAACTTAAGCTGTACATCAAGCAAGAATGGGAAAGAATTCCACCTGAAAAGCTTCAAAAATTGGTCTCCTCAGTTCCCAAATGTTTACTGAGTGTTGTTAATTACTGAGTGTTGTTAAAAGGAAAGGCCATGTAACACAGTGGTAAAAATGCCCCTGTGCCAACTTTTTTGCAATGTGTTGCTGCCATTAAATTCTAAATTAATGATTATTTGCAAAATAAGTTTCTGGTCAACTTCTTTTTTTACACTTTCCCAATTAAAAGCAAGTAGAAAAACAATAACTCAAAAAGACCCGTCCTCACAATATAGGTGAGAGGTCAAAGGTTGTGCCAATAATAATGAACGTATGACAGCTGAACAGGCAGCATGATGACAACACACTCACATTGACCTCACAGCCCACGTAACTCCTTTATAAAATATGTGTGTTTTTGACACGCCTTCTCTGGGAATGTCTCGATGAGGAATTGCACCATCTTTGACGTCACACCAGGAAAACGGCTTTTCTTTTCTTCTCCTCACTCTTAACATAAAAGCTCTCCAAAAGGAAGTATAAATATTTCCCTAAAAGGAGTGACTTAATCGCGCAGGAGGGAAGTATTTGAGGAGAAGAGATATCCAATCATCTGTGGAACATCATGTCTGTCCCCTTCACGCCCGTGAACAGGGGAACACGTCTCACATCCAAAGATGGAAGATCTGGTTACAACCGAGACTATGTAGAGAATAGACACACTGCAGCTTCCCACACGAGTAAAGTTGCATGATAGAATGTCACGACACCGAACTGACTCGTGCTGGTTTAAACACAAACACAAATGTGAGGTTAAAAGTTTGAGGAAAAAAAAAGTGAGAAAATACTCCTCTCCATGACATGATACAAAAATCTTATTTTTCATGGACTCTGACCTGCCTGTTGGAAATGAGAAAACGGGGAAAGAAAAGAAAAATAGATAGGCTTCGCTACACATCTTAAAACAACCTGGAGCTCCGCTCAATATCCCTCAGTCAGCTACAGAATGGCAAGTTGTAAGTTGGATCATTTTGTGTTTCTTACACTAATAATCATCATTGCCAAATTTTAACCAAATACAATATTTTAAGTTTTACCAATTTTATTTTGTTACACACAGTCAAACTGGTTTTGAAATGCTTGGATAACTCTGCTCCCCAATTGCTCTGCAAGGCAATTACAAGACTGCAAAGTGGTACCAGATCTACCACCCGAGCAATGTCAAAAGGCAACTGTTGCGTTCCATTCCGTAGAACCGTGGTTCTCAACCTTTTTTCAGTGATGTACCCCCTGTGAACATTTTTTTTAACTCAAGTACCCCCTAATCCGAGCAAAGCATTTTTGGTTAAAAAAAAGAGATAAAGAAGTAAAATACAGCACTATGTCATCAGTTTCTGATTTATTAAATTGTATAACAGTGCAAAATATTGCTCATTTGTTGTGGTCTTTCTTGAACTATTTGGAAAAAAAGATATAAAAATAACTAAAAACTTGTTGAAAAATAAACAAGTGATTCAATTATAAATAAAGATTTCTACACATAGAAGTAACCATCAACTTAAAGTGCCCTCTTTGGGGATTGTAATAGAGATCCATCTGGATTCATAAACTTAATTCTAAACATTTCTTCACAAAAAAAGAAATCTTTAACATCAATATTTATGGAACATGTCCACAAAAAAATCTAGCTGTCAACACTGAATATTGCATTGTTGCATTTCTTTTCACAGTTCTTTTTGACAGACATTTAAAAAAAATCTCACGTACCACTTGGCATACCTTCAAGTACCCCCAAGGGTACGCGTACCCCCATTTGAGAACCACTGCCGTAGAACATCTTTTGCCCAGACTGCCTTTTCAATAAAAGGACCACAACTATGGAACTCTTTACCTGACACTTTGAAAAGTATACCTGCACTTGTCACTTTCAAAAAACAAACAAAATTGGGGCTAGCTGAGCAACAATCGTGTTTCCATGTTTAGTTTTTACTAATTTTCACTACCGTATTTTTCGGACTATAAGTCACAGTTTTTTTCATAGTTTGGCCGGGGGTGCGACTTATACTCAGGAGTGACTTATGTGTGAAATTGTTAACACATTACCGTAAAATATCAAATAATATTATTTAGCTCATTCACGTAAGAGACTAGACGTATAAGATTTCATGGGATTTAGCGATTTAGGAGTGACAGATTGTTTGGTAAACGTATAGCATGTTCTATATGTTATAGTTATTTGAATGACTCTTACCACAATATGTTACGTTAACATACCAGGCACGTTCTCAGTTGGTTATTTATGCGTCATATAACATACACTTATTCAGCCTGTTGTTCACTATTCTTTATTTATTTTAAATTGCCTTTCAAATGTCTATTCTTAGTGTTGGGTTTTATCAAATACATTTCCCCCAAAAATGCGACTTATACTCCAGTGCGACTTATTCTCCGAAAAATACGGTAATTGGTTTTTATAGTCTGCACTTTGTCTGTGTTATTATTATTATTGGCTTTTATCTAGTTTGCACTTTGTCTGTATTATTTCTATTATCATTATTATCGACTCATCTTTGCCTTATTCTATTTTTTATTTTCCTATTTTAATGATGTTGGATCTGTGTTGTTGTTGGGGACAAGTGTTGTAAATTAGCTTTGGCTACAAACACTATGATGCATACATTTGATAACTGTTTCAGATGTCTTATGTTTTTGTATCTGTCCCTATTTCAAATAAACCTTTATATATATAAGCTACCCTAGCATGATGTTTCTGTTAAAATGTGTGTGTAATGTTAGCACCGTAGCTAACATAGCTATTCAAGTGTCGCTAACAATTGTGTCCTCCTTCTCCACTCCTTAACCTTACACCAGGGGTGTCAAACGTATGGCCCGAGGGCCGGATCAGCATAGACCAGAACAAAACTCAAACTCTGTTAGAAACAGGCATCAACTAACACAGCTCATTACCATTACATCTATAAGAGGGTTGCATATGACGTCACATCCGTTTTTCTAGCAGCTACAGTGTAGCATTAAAACAAGTACAATGCATCTCTCCTGGACATGAGACGTCTGAGTAGGTACTCCAACAAGTTGGTACAATTTGACAGCCATTTAGGACCCGAAACTGGCAAGTACGACACAAAAAAAGACACTTGCTCCCCCTCCCACCCTGTTTCTTCGTGAGGATTATGAGACATTTTTCACCTAAATGGGAATATATGGACTTCCTAGCAGTCGGCATCCTATCGATAGCAGACCTTGCACAGTAAGTGATGTGATTTATTATGGTTGTTGGCTCTCATAAAGTCTGCAGTGAGTAATAGTCAGTGATGAAGAAAAAAAAAGCTATTGTTGTGATTAGAGATGTCCGATAATGGCTTTTTTGCCGATATCCGATATTCCGATATTGTCCAACTCTTAATTACAGATTCCGATATCAACCGATACCGATATATACAGTCGTGGAATTAACACATTATTATGCCTGATTTTGTTGTGATGCCCCGTTGGATGCATTAAACTATGTAACAAGGTTTTCCAAAATAAATCAACTCAAGTTATGGAAAAAAGTGCCAACATGGCACTGCCATATTTATTATTGAAGTCACAAAGTGCATTATTTTTTTTAACATGCCTCAAAACAGCAGCTTGGAATTTGGGACATGCTCTCCCTGAAAGAGCATGAGGAGGTTGAGGTGGGCGGGCGGGGTTGAGGTGGGGGAGAGGGGTAGGGGGTATATATTGTAGCGTCCCGGAAGAGTTAGTGCTGCAAGGGGTTCTGGGTATTTAGTCTGTTGTGTTTATGTTGTGTTACGGTGTGGATGTTTTCCCGAAATGTGTTTGTCATTCTTGTTTGGTGTGGGTTCACAGTGTGGCGCATATTTGTAACAGTGTTAAAGTTGTTTATACGGCCACTCTCAGTGTGACCTGTATGGCTGTTGATCAAGTATGCCTTGCATTCACTTATGTGTGTGTAAAAGCCGCATATATTATGTGACTGGGCCGGCACGCTGTTTGTATGGAGGAAAAGCTGATGTGACGACATAAACGACGACGGTAAAGGCAGTGTCTTTAAGGCACGCCCCCAATATTGTTGTCCGGGTGGAAATCGGGAGAATGGTTGCCCCGGGAGATTTTCGGGAGGGGCACTGAAATTCGGGAGTCTCCCAGGAAAATCGGGTATGTTTATACGGCCACCCTCAGTGTGACCTGTATGGCTGTTGACCAAGTATGCCTTGCATTCACTTGTGTGTGTGAAAAGCCGTAGATATTATGTGATTGGGCCGGCACGGAAAGGCAGTGCGTTTAAGGTTTATTGGCGCTCTGTACTTCTCCCTACGTCCGTGTACCCTCCGTACAGCGGCGTTTTAAAAAGTCTTACATTTTACTTTTTGAAACCGATGCCGATAATTTCCAATATTACATTTTAAAGCATTTATCGGCCGATAATAGCTGCAGCCCGATATTATCGGACATCCCTAGTTGTGATGCTTAAAATTCATAAAATACTTAAATATTAAATGTTATTATTATTATTAACACCCATGGACAGCTAAGGGTTACATGGACACTTGACACAAAGCACAGGAGTCATTGAGATGCAGGTCAAAGGTTAGAAAAAGGGGCTGTTTTTTTTCTATACATTTATCATCCTTGTGATATTACACACTACTTGCATATGCAAAGAGTTCTATATCACGTCTCGCTCTTTCTGGTTTGTCTCGTTCTGTCATCTGTTTGTTATTGTTGTTGTCGTCTCGCTGCATTAACTCTGCCTTCAGTGCTCCATTCAGGGAAGCCATTCAGTCGTGACACACACAAAAAAGGTCACAGACTAAACCAGTTCTGCTACTCCTCAACAGGGAACGACTTAGTTAGCATTCTCAAACAATCGCACACTGAACCCGTCATGCGAGCAGCGTTGTCGTTAAACCTGGTGAGACCGTAAAGAGACAATAGACAGAGACCAGATGAAGACACTTCAAGTCAAAGTCACACATTCTCAATCCTCCAGGCTTTACCTCAGCACGCCATGATACTGCTTTATCAGTGGGCTGGAGGTGTGCCAACGGGTGTAGCACTAACACGCCTATAGCCCCTAGAACAGGGGTCGGCAAACCAAAATGTTGAAAGAGCCGTATTGGACCAAAAATACCAAAAAACATCTGCCTGGAGTCGCAAAAAAATCAGAGTCTTATATAAGTGTTATAATGAAGGCAACACATGATGTAAGAGTATGTATTAGCCTACTATCAAAATTACTCTGTCACAGGCTGGATCGTTATATTTATTCTACGCATTTTTACAACATTGGAAAACATTAGTAAAATGGAGGCTTCTCACAGGGTGAGATAACTCTTGCAAATTACTGGCTTAGAATGGCCAAAGGTATAAATGTGTGTGTCCAAGTTAAAGGAAACGACAGGCTGTCATTTTATAATGGATTTATTACAATTAGCAATAGAATTCATAATTTTATAGCTGCATGCTGGGTGATTCAAGGGGTTGTTTAAATTGAATTCAATTGATGCATTTTGTGTTTTAGTTTAAATGCTGCTCGTTTTTTGTTTTTTTCAGGAAATATATTATCAAAATAAATCTACTGCATTAAAAAATGTCTTCCATTATGCATTTTCTTGCGTTTGGATCATTCCAGACGCTGCGGTGATGTGATCCCCCCCCCCACCAAAAAATGTGGTTTTCATTGATGCTCTGTAAGACTGCTTCTAAAATACCCATAAAAAGAGCTACATGTCTGCTGCTTGTTTGAAAACATAGCAAAACGCCACAGGTAGAAGCATGATAACATGCAGTAAATTATCCAGTGCCTCCCTGGTGAAAGCTGCGAAAAGACGTAAAACATGTTCTTTAAACAAACGAGGAAGAAAACGACAAAGAACAAAAAGAAGAGAAAGAAGACGACAGATAAGAGTAAGAGTAAGAATAAGCAAAATAGGAAGTAGCATAAAAATATAACAAAAAAGATCAGGGAGGAGAAGAAGAAGAGGAAGAAAATGAAGGAAAAGACAAAAAGGAAGAAGAGGAATAGGATGGGGAAGCAGAAGAAGAAGAGGAAGAAAATGAAGGAAAAGACAAAAAGGAAAAAGAGGAATAGAATGGGGAAGCAGAAGAAGAAGAGGAAGAAACTGAAGGAAAAGACAAAAAGGAAGAAGAGGAATAGGATGGGGAAGCAGAAGAAGAAGAGGAATAAAATGAAGAAAAAGACCAAAAGGAAGAAGAGGAATAGGATGGGGAAGCAGAAAAAGAAGAAGAAGAAGAAGAAGAAGAAGAAGAAGAAGAAGAAGAAGAAGAAGAAGAAGAAGAAGAAGAGAAAGAGGAAGGAGAGGAAGAGAAGAAAAAGAAGAAGAAAAAGAAAAAGAAGAGAAAGGAGAGGAAGAGAAGACTAAAAAGAACAAGGAGAAGAAGAAGAAGAAGAGAAAGGAGAGGAAGAGAAGACTAAAAAGAACAAGGAGAAGAAGAAGAAGAAGAAGAAGAAGAGAAAGAGGAAGGAGAGGAAGAGAAGAAAAAGAAGAAGAAAAAGAGGAAGGAGAGGAAGATAATGATAATAATAAGAATAAGGACAAGCAGAAACAAATAAATAAAAGAAGAAGAAAAGGCAGAAAAAAAATAAATAGAAGAAGAAGAAGAGAAAGAAGAAGAGAAAGAGAAAAAGAAGAAGAATTAGAAGAAGAAGAAAAGGAAAAGGAACAAAAAGTAGAAGAGAAAGAAGAAGGAGAGGAAGAGAATAAAAATAAGAAGAAGAAGAAAAAGTGGAAGAAAAAGCAAAAGAAGAAGAAAAAGAAGTTGAAGAATTAGAAGAAGAAAAGGAAAATGAACAAAAAAGTAGAAGAAGGAGAAAAAGAAGAAGAAGGAGACAAGTACAAATGTGTGAGTACATCTGCGACAGTTTTATTGTTTTTTAGTTACACCAAGAATTAACTACAAACTTATCTTTATACTTGCTTGGCCGCTAAAATATTGTCTGCCTAATAAACACATGTTGGTGATGATGACAGTTTGACCCAGCAAAGGATTTTTTGCAATTATTTTAAGGGAAAGCATGTATGTCTAAATTCTAGCAAATAACTGTGCATGTACAAAATTGGTCCTGCATTGGGGAAGTGTCTCAGATCCGCATGCCAGCACACAAACGCTACAAAAGAAGAACGCCTGCAGAGTAAAGCGTAGCATTTTCATCATCCATGCCAATCAGCTTATCATGAAGTGCTACCACTAGCACTATATCTACTGTGAATATTACGCACGCTGATAAACAAGAAAACAGACCATAATAGAAAAGATGGCACACACACATACATCTGTGTAACATTCTGAGCTCCGAGTGGTTTGTCACAGCCTTCAAGTATCTACAGATGATAAGAACATCCCCGGGTCATTACCTGCCGGGGTATGATGTCTGAAATACAACGACGTCTGAGAGTGTGACACTGCAAGAACATATTTACAGTGTCCTCCCCCTCCTCAGCGTGGAAGCTGGGGGACTATTTGTCAGAGGGAAATGAGAGCTGACAAGCAAGGACGGGTTGAGACATGAGGTGGAGGGCAGGGCAGGTTGATGCTTCGGGGCTACATCTTTCTTTATCTGCACCACAGCCTGTGGAAAAGAATGCCAGAACCACGCCAGCTCCTACTACTCAATTGTGACATCACAAGCAGACGGAATGCTGGCTCGCCATCGCCATCGCCATCCCCAAAGCCACACCTTGCTTTATGACAACAGGTAAAGGGGCTTTCTCCAAACTGTTCCCTCAAAGCTGGAAGCAAACACCTGTCCAAAAACGTTGTGCTCAGTCATCCACATGACTCTGTTTGGGGGTTTCCACTTCGAAATAGTACCACAAAAACTGAACACATCATTTGGACAGAGACATGCTAACAAACAACCAAAAGTGTCTCCTGTTTTTACTTCTGTGCATGAGGAAAGATATTAAACAAGGAGAAACTGAGGGCGAAGTGCAGCAAAGTGGAGACTGTGGTCAAGATTCCTGGTCTTGCCCATGAACCAAGGCATAGTCTACTTCCGCCAACCTAAGTTGAAAATTGCAACATGTTGATCTTAGGCAGCACGGTGGAACAGGAGTTAGTGCATGTGCCTCACAATACGAAGGTCCTGGTTCAATAAAAGTGCCACTGACTGTTTACAGTACAGTTGTCATTCACTTCAATTTCTCAACCTTGAGACCTCCAATATCGGGAGGTGGGGGGCGGGTGGGGGCGTGGTTATTTACAGCTAGAATTCACCAACTCGAGTATTTCATATATATATATATATACAGTATATATACAGGTATATATATATATATATATATATATATATATATATATATATATATATATATATATGTATGAAATACTTGACTTTCAGTGAATTCTAGCTATACATATATATATATATATATATATGTATGAAATACTTGACTTTCAGTGAATTCTAGCTATACATATATATATATATATATATATATATATATATATATATATATATATATATATATATATATATATATATATATATATATATATATATGTATGAAATACTTGACTTTCAGTGAATTCTAGCTATACATACATATATATATATATATATATATATATATATATATATATATATATATATATATATATATATATATATATATATATATATATATATATATATATATATATATATATATATTTTATTTACATAGAAATAATAAATAAATACTTGAATTTCAGTGTTCCGGTGGCTATCCATTAGATGGCAGTATTGTCCTGTTTAACTTCTCCGTTCATGATGAGTATATCATTTCGGCCACCGTGTTCAATGGAGTCTGTTCTACAAAATTTACAGGCAACATACACCTTCCCCTTCGAACTGTCCTGGATGAACTGAAATTCTTGTTTCCATTCGTTTTGGAACTTGCAAGCCTATTTCTTCATCTTGCTCGTCGACGGCGTCGCCATGTCTGTAATTTCCTCGTTCTTCTGCTTCGTCTCCTTGTTGTGTGCGCAGTTGTGCACTCTACTCTCTAAAAGCCCTAGATGTTATGACGTCATTGGGCAGGCAAGCTGTTTATATGGTGGGAAAGCGGACGTGAGAACAGGCTGTCCCCACTCAGTCTCAGGTCCGCATTGAGCTGGAGGGGGCGTGGCCTCCAGCTCCGGCTGAATACCGGGAGTTTGTCGGGAGAAAATCTCTGCCGGGAGGTTGTCGGGAGAGGCGCTGAATACCGGGATTCTCCCGCTAAAAACGGGAGGGTTGGCAAGTATGGTATACTTTCACCGGAAAATATATTGAGATTTATATCGAATATCGAGTTTAAAGGCCTACTGAAATGATTTTTTTTTATTTAAACGGGAATAGCAGATCCATTCTATGTGTCATACTTGATCATTTCGCGATATTGCCATATTTTTGCTGAAAGGATTTAGTAGAGAAAATCGACGATAAAGTTCGCAACTTTTGCTCGCTGATAAAAAAAGCCTTGCCTGTACCGGAAGTAGCGTGACGTCACAGGAGCTAGGATCCCTCACAATTCCCCGTTGTTTACAATGGAGCGAGAGAGATTCGGACCGAGAAAGTGATGATTACCCCATTAATTTGAGCGAGGATGAAAGATTCGTAGATGAGGAACGTTACAGTGAATGACTTGAGAGGCAGCGATGGACGTATCTTTTTTCGCTCTGACCGTAACTTAGGTACAAGCTGGCTCATTGGATTCCACACTCTCCTTTTTCTATTGTAGATCACAGATTTGTATTTTAAACCACCTCGGATACTATATCCTCTTGAAAATGAGAGTCGAGAACGCGAAATGGACATTCAGTGCCTTTTATCTCCACGACAATACATCGGCGAAATGCTTTAGCTACGAGCTAACGTGATAGCATGTTGCTTTAACTGCATATAGAAACAAAAGAAATAAACCCCTGACGGGAAGTATAGATAGAAAATCAACAATACTATTAAACCGTGGACATGTAAATACACGGTTAATGCTTTCCAGGCTGGCGAAGGTTAACAATGCTGTGCTAACGACGCCATTGAAGCTAACTTAGCAACCAGACTGCACAGAGCTATGCTAAAAACATTAGCTCTCCACCTACGCCAGCCAGCCCTCATTTGCTCATCAACACCCGTGCTCACCTGCGTTACAGCGATCGGCAGAAGGATGAAGGACTTCACCCGATGCGTTTGGCGGCCCGGAGACGTAGGAAGTCAAGGTGAAGTCGGCGGCTAGCGCGGCTAGCGCTCCAACAAAGTCCTCCTGGTTGTGTTGCTGTAGTCCGCTGCTAATACACTGATCCCACCTACAACTGTCTTCTTTGCAGCCTTCATTGTTCATTAAAAAAATTGCAAAAGATGTCCAGAAAACTGTGGAATTATGAAATGAAAACAGAGCTTTTTGTATAGGATTCTACGGGGTACCATAACTTCCGTTACTCGGACTTCGTCACGCGCATACGTCATCATACCGCGATGTTTCAGCCGGATATTTCCCGGGAATTTTAAAATGTCACTTTATAAGTTAACCCGGCCGTATTGGCATGTGTTGCAATGTTAAGATTTCATCATTGATATATAAACTATCAGACTGCGTGGTCGGTAGTAGTGGCTTTCAGTAGGCCTTTAAGTAAAAATATATTGAGATATACTTTTTCGTCCGTATCACCCAGGCCTAAAATGTATAGTACAGTGCAATTAAAAATGTATTAAATCTGAGGCCACTTTCATATGTGGATATTAAGGCTGAAACGACGCGTCGACGTCATCGGTTACGTAAATACGTCGACGCCGTTTTTGTGCGTCGACGCGTCGCATATTTACGTCACACTACCGTCATGGCGGAGCGCAAAGCAGACTGTGCGAGCGAGGGGGAAAAATTCACGCCAAAAGTGGTCAAAAGTGTGGGAGTATTTCAATACACGGCCTAATAATGTTGTTGTATGCACACTGTGTCGAGCGAAAATGGCCTATCATAGCAGCACAACGGCTATGAACGAGCATTTGAAAAGAAAACCATCAACTAGTCAATCGTCCGCGCGAGTATACGTTGTCATCATTACACAAAAACATGAATGTGTCATTTGTATCTGCTAGGGGTGTAACGGTACGTGTTTTGTATTGAACCGTTTCGGTACGGGGCTTTCGGTTCGGTACGGAGGTGTACCGAACGAGTTTCTAAGCTAAAGCTAACTTTAGCTGCTAAAGTCTTAACAAGCTGCTTCGCTCCTTCTGCGGCTGCCTCTGTCTCAGCACGCAGCATTGTCCCACCCACACAACCATCTGATTGGTACACACAAAGCGTTATACAAAGCGTTATCAGCCAATCAGCAGTGCGTATTCAAAACGTTACCAGCCAATCAGCAGTGTGTATTCAGAGCGCATGTAGTCAGCGCTTCAGCGTGGAGCAGATAGGTGTTTAGCAGGTGAGCATCAGGCAGCGGACTCTCCCCAAATGATAATAAACACCTCCCAGTCAACTACTAGTAACATCACTATGAGCTAGGGATGGGCGATACCACACTTTTAGGATTCGATACGATACCGATACTTTATCTTGCCTTTTCATCGATACCGATACCATTAATTTCTTATTGGCAATTTTTGTCAGTCAAAAATATTATTACTATTGTTATCATTTAAGACAAATCACAAGACAAATACAGACCATTTATACCACATGTATTATGGTCAATATATAATAAAAGTAAAATTAAAATAAATAACATAAATATGAAAAATAAATTAAATATTATATATAATAATAATTATATATAATAATAATTAGATATTAGGGCTTTCCAATTAACTGTCAAATCCGAATCGCAAGAACCTGCAGTTATTTTTTAAAGTTTGTGATATAATTAGCAATTAATGAAATATGAAATAGGTTAATGTTTTCGAAATGTAAGAAATGATGTTACAGATTAAAACCAAAATCACATTCAATCATATATTTCAAGATTTTCTTGGAAAAAAATAAAACTGTAATGCAAAGATGAAGAATCTCCAAATGTTATCCCTTTCTTATCTTGTTTTAAATACTCAAGCAATTTTCAACTAACAGTAAATTCCCCTGTGTGGAAATTATTTGAATTCAGGATAATCATTTAAACAAAAATATTCAGTAAACATTACTAAAAAAACAAAAAAACAATGCCTGTTTTAAGTCAACAATTGGACAACACTGGATATGCCTGGCTGCATCGCTGTCGGCTGGCTGTGTGTGTGTTGCACGTTGACGACGCTCATTCGCTGTCTCCTGTCACGTGACTGGGCCAGCTCTATACTCTGCCAGGTACAGGGGTGTCCCAGCACATAGTAAGTTAAGTAAGTCATCAAAAACATCTGAAAGTGATGCTTGCACCCCCCACACGCCGTTTTTTGGTTTATATCGATACTTTTTTCAGAAAAGTGATGCCAAATGAGTAGCGTGTGAGTATCGATATATCGATACCACAGGATCGATACGCACATCCCTACTATGAGCCCGTTGACCTTCTAGGAATATAAACTGGAGCTCAGCTCACTCGCAGTCCTGGCTTGAGGTGAAGGCTACCGGTAATTAGCTCTCAGTTCCAGCCACATCGACCCCTTCTGAGCGCTTATTTTCAGCTGCTGGGAATATTGTAAACAAGAAAAGAACCAGAGCATGTAGACATGCTAACCTTTCTTCATTACAACTGTTAGACACTCACTGGAATGAGTAGAATTGGTTATTGTGTACTGTGTTGGACTGGATGTTTATTTTGCACATTTTAAAAGCAATACTTAATGTTTACAGTGCTCCAGAATATTTAGATTGGCACTTTTTTGTATTGGATGTTTATCTTTATTTTTGCACATTTTAGCAAATAAGCAATACTTTCACTTTTGTTGAAATGTTTACACTGTTGTTACAGAATATTTCGTTTTGCACTTTTTTGTATTGGATGTTTATCTTTATTTTTGCACATTTTAAAGCAAAATAAGCAATACTTTTACTTTTGAAATGCTTATACTATTGCAGAATATTACGATTTGCACTGGATGTTTACTTTTATATTTGCACATTAAAAAGCAAATAAGCTACTTTTAATTTTGTTAAATGTTAAAAGTTTTAAATGTTTACATTGTTACAGAATATGTTGTCATGTTGTTGTCAATGTTGACTGAGTGGCCATACTTGTTTTTTTTTTGTTAATAAAAGCCATGCCTTTTGAAAAAACTGGCCTACATTTATTTTTTCATCTTCATTTTGAATAAAAAAAAATAATCGGTAAAAGGAAAAATAATCTATAGATGAATCGAAAAAATAATCTATAGATTAACCGATTAATCGAAAAAATAATCTATAGATTAATCGATAGAAAAATAATCGTTAGCTGCAGCCTTAGTGGATATAAATCAAATATGTATTCGATGTGACTGCAGTTTCAACGCTTCGGTCGCGTTCATCCGACTAATATGTCAACAAATAGCAATAAGTGTCATAATTCTTCAACAGAATAGATGGTTACAATATAAATATTTGACAGATGAGCAGAAAACAGGCAAAGATAAAATGTTTTAGGAACCAATGTCAATGTTCAACCACTCCTGTCGCCGACTGCTCGCCCACACGTTCTTTGGAGCAGACATCAAAGACACACACATGTCCCACCAACCAGCCAAAATACTCTTCCTTCTTAATCTTTTACAAGCAATAATTCGGTTCAGATGCTGTTGATTGCACAAAATCCTTGAAATTGCCCCAAATGCAGCAGGACTGAGACCTACTAGAATTTGAAGCCACGTTTACTTCTGTAAACACTGCAGCACGAGTGACGTCATGTCTGCATGTGGGTCAGATTATTTTCACTTTGGAAATCAATTTTTTGGGGCAATGTGAACTATTACATAAACAGATCAAATCTGCCAAAAAAATAAAAAATAAAAATAAAAATTGGACATTACCCTGCTGTGAATTAGTTTTTGAGATGGCCTAACTGCGATCATGGGATCGAATCAGGGGCTGATAATTACCCCTTTTTACTCACCGGCAGATTGGCCTATGAGCTGCTGAGCCCAGCCAATCTTTACCGCAGCTGTGTTCTAGTGTTTACATGCTAAAAATTTTACAAATAAACAACGTTTCTTCCAAGTATCATTATCACTGGAGGACTAAAGGAAAAAGAATGGCTAAGCATGCTACACACACACACACACACACTCCGAGCAGGACGACACGAGAACGCTTCAATGTAAAGCAGCGGGGATCGATCCAGATGTCAATATCATCGATACCAAGTATTGCATCAGTATATAAACAATACTAAAGTGATTAGATCGACATTTGTATTTTTCTTGTTCTTATTATCACAAAATATTTTTGTGGTGTTTTTTGTTATTGTATACAAACTCAGGGAATACTTTTAAGGTTAGAGGAAGGTTTTAAGGGCAAAACCCAATTGATTTAAATGGGAGCCGATTTGGGTTGTGTTTAGTTTTTGTGTGTTAGCAACTTTATTTTAGTAAAAAAAGAAAAAAAAAGTTGTAGCATTCGATACCACAAATACATAATATTACATAATCGGATTTACAACATTACAAGCAAATTCTAAATTCCATCCATTTTCTACCGCTTGTCCCTTTTGGGGTAGCGGGGGGTCGCTGGAGCCTATCTCAGCTGCATTCGGGCGGAAGGCGGGGTACACCCTGGACAAGTCGCCACCTCATCGCAGAGCCAACACAGATAGACTGACAACATTCACATAAATTAAATTAGATAATCGATATAAAATGTGTTATTGTGTTTACTTCACTTACTTTCTAATAAAAAACATTTTCAGTTCTAGAATCTATTCTCAAAGTATGGAAATTGGATCGGATCTGAGGCCCCAAAAAATATGATCAGGATCAGAGGCCAAAAAAGCATCAAAAAAGCATGGTTGCCCATCAGTGACTGAACAGGTAATAGAAATAGTACCGAGTACTACCTGGATTTGCATACTTGGTCAACAGCCATACAGGTCACACTGAGGGTGGCCGTATAAACAACTTTAACACTTTTACAAATATGCGCCACACTGTGAACCCACACCAAACAAGAATGACAAACACATTTCGGGAGAACATCCGCACCATAACACAACATAAACACAACATAACAAATACCCATAACCCCTTGCAGCACTAACTCTTCCGGAACGCTACAATATACACCCCCCACTACCCACCCACCTCAACCCCCCCCCCCCAACCCCGCCCACCTCAACCTCCTCATGCTCTCTCAGGGAGAGCATGTCCCAAATTCCAAGCTGCTGTTTTGAGGCATGTTAAAAAAATTAATGCACTTTGTGACTTCAATAATAAATATGGCAGTGCCATGTTGGCATTTTTTTTTTCCATAACTTGAGTTGATTTATTTTAGAAAACCTTGTTACATTGTTTAATGCATCCAGCGGGGCATCACAACAAAATTAGGCATAATAATGTGTTAATTCCACGACTGTATATATCGGGATCGGTTTATATCGGGATCGGTAATTAAGAGTTGGACAATATCGGAATATCGGCAAAAAAGCCATTATCGG
The DNA here is from genome assembly GCF_033978785.1 of Entelurus aequoreus. Taxonomy (NCBI): domain Eukaryota; kingdom Metazoa; phylum Chordata; class Actinopteri; order Syngnathiformes; family Syngnathidae; genus Entelurus; species Entelurus aequoreus. The sequence continues at coordinate 45,291,786 of NC_084747.1, read as the reverse complement.
ACATCTCTAGTCGTGAGTTCATACCAACGACTACAAAAATGGGACCCATTGCCTCCCTGCTTGGCACTCAGCATCAAGGGTTGGACTTGGGGGTTAAATCACCAAAAATGATTCCCGAGCGCGGCCACCGCTGCTGCTCACTGCTCCCCTCACCTCCCAGTGGGTGTACATGGGGATGGGTCAAATGCAGAGGATCATTTCACCACACCTAGTGTGTGTGTGACTATCGTTGGGACTTTAACTTGAACTTTAAAGTGTTCTTTTAATCGCTAGTGAACGACCAGCAGTGGGTGACCACGTACTAGAACTAGTACCAAGTAGTGCCGGTAGAAACGCGACAATAAGGAGAGTGGGTACTGTGCAGTGGGAAGAGGAAAAACAGAATAGGGGCTGATTTCAACTAAGAAGTCTGAAAAGTAAACACTGACTGGATGCAAAGCAGCAGGAAGTAAGACCACATCAGGGAGGAAGGACTGGCGAACAATAGACAGAAAACAGGATGAATATCGGGAATGTTGCCCGCACAAGGAGGAGGTTTCCGTCTATTTACCATAGTCCTTCCGTGTTCTTCAGCGAGCTGGTGGAGCGTGACCTTGGCTTTAGAATGATACTCATGTTCCCCTGCGCATCCACCGGCTCCACACACACACACACACACACACACACACACACACACACACACACACACACACACACACACACACACACGCACACACGCACACCTAACTCACACACACACGCCTAACTCATACAAACACTTCAGGGCCACCCGGAGCCCCGCGTCCTCTCCACAGCGCTCCCTTTCCCCCCCAGTATTTCCAGAGTCTTCCTGGTGAATTGAATCCTCCCGCTTCTTATTCCTTCCTCCCGCCGGTTGGAAGTCGGAGCCCGCGGTGCCCTCGCCCACCCCTGCCCTCACTCCCGCGGCCGCCGTGTGTGAGAGTCGCGGCACTCTCCACGCTCTGCCTCACCGCAGTCCGCCTTAGTGGAGGAGTGGGCGGGCTTGTTTTGGTTGTAGTACCTCCTTAAAGGGGCGGGGCCTGTTCCACCCAGTATTGGCCCATTCTTTTTTCCATCCATTTTCCTACCGCTTGTCCCTTTTTTATTTATTTATTTATTTTTTTTACCCCTTTTTTATTTTATTTTATTATTTTAATTTAATTTTATAAACCTTTATTTATAAATTGCAACATTAACAAAAAATTGAGAAATAATAATAATAATCAAAAATAAGTTTAAAAAAAAACAGTACAAAACAGCGCCAGGGGGGTTGTAAACTCAATAAAGTAACTAAAATAGAATGCAAAATATATATATATGGGGACGGCGTGGCGCGGTTGGTAGAGTGGCCGTGCCAGCAACCTGAGGGTTCCTGGTTTGATCCCCACCCACTGCCAACCTTGCAACTTGCACTGAGCCTTGTCTATAAAATCCGCTACACCTCCCTGATACCGAAGTACATGTCAAACTACTTCCTTAACGTAAATGACCGCCATAACCACAACACCAGGGGGAGCTCCACTAACCACGTTAAACCCAGATTCCGAACTAACAAAGGTCTTAACTCATTCTCTTTCTATGCCACAACAATGTGGAATGCGCTCCCAACAGGTATAAAAGAAAGGGCATCTCTATCCTCCTTCAAAACCGCAATAAAAGTTCACCTCCAGGCAGCTACAACCCTAAACTAACACCCTCCCCGGATTGCTAATAATCAAATGTAAACAATCAAATGCAGATACTTTTTCTTATGCCTTCTGATCTCTCTCTCTCTCTCTCTCTCTCTCTCTCTCTCTCTCTCTCGCTCTCTCTCTCCACTACTTGCTTGCCCCCCCCTCCACACCCCCTGATTGTAAATAATGTAAATAATTCTATGTGATTATCTTGTGTGACGACTGTATTATGATGATAGTATATATCTGATAGTATATATCTGTATCATGAATCAATTTAAGTGGACCCCGACTTAAACAAGTTGAAAAACTTATTCGGGTGTTACCATTTAGTGGTCAATAGTACGGAATATGTACTTCACTGTGCGACCTACTAATAAAAGTCGCAATCAATCAATCAAAAAACCTCGTCATATCCGTGACAAAATGGACTCAAACCGGATTGATAAACTGATCCGGAAAGCCGGCCAAACTATTGGCACGCAGTTGGAGGCGTTTGTGTCAGTGAGGGACAGAAGGACACTGGACAAACTGCTGGCCATCATGGACAATCCTTCCCATCCACTCCACCTGACAATTAAGGGACAGCGGAGCTCATACTCCAACAGGCTCCTTCAACTTCCTCCCCGCACTGTGCGATTCAAGAACCCCCTCATTCCACACTCCATCCAGCTGTATAATCACTCGCCATACAGCAATAGATGACATCTGCCTTTTACCTGACACCTGACATGTTAGCTTCTTCTCTTTGTTTCTAATGTCTATTTTCTATTCCCTGCTGGATCTACTCTCTATTTTATGCTGCTGCTGTCACATATACTGTATATACTGTAATATTGTACAAGGTCATTGGTATGTATTGTATATATGTTATAGACATAATATAATATATCTGTATATATATTATTCTGTACACATATGTATATATTCGTATATATGTTAGATTTTTTATCGCTATATTAGTCTATTTATACCTGCATTGTTCTTTCCATCCTTACACTTTCCATCATTGTAACTGAGCTACTGTGTTGAACAATTTCCCTTGTGGATCATTAAAGTTTGTCTAAGTCTAAGTGTAGAAGCATTTAAGTCCCATCTTAAAACTCATTTGTATACTCTAGTCCAGTGGTTCTTAACCTGGGTTTGATCGAACCCTAGGGGTTCGGTGAGTCGGCCTCAGGGGTTCGCCGGAGGAGGTCAAAACACACCCGACTCATCATGTAAATACAAACTTCTCCTTATCGGCGTATTACGGATACAGCAACAGCAGACTGGTTTGCAGGTGTGTCATTTTTTGTGAGTTCATGCACTGTGTTGGTTTTGTTGTTTGAACAAGGTGATGTTCATGCACGGCTCATTTTATGCACCAGTAAAAAAACATGGTAACACTTTAGTATGGGGAACATATTCACCATTAATTAGTTGCTTATTAACATGCAAATTAGTAACATATTGGCTTTTAACTAGTCATTATTAAGTACTTATTAATGCCTTATTCGGCATGGCCTCATTATAACCGTAACCCTCTAACACTGAACCTCACCCTAACCAAATAACTCTAAATTAAGTCTTTGTTACTTAGAATATGTTCCCCTAATGTCCAAATAACTCTAAATTAAGTCTTTGTTACTTAGAATATGTTCCCCATACTAATGTGTTACCAAAAAAATAACTTTGTCTTGAATTTGAAAACATTTTTTATTTTATTTTTCACTAAAGAAGGTGAATGCGCATATGAAACTGGTGGGGTTCGGTACCTCCAACAAGGTTAAGAACAACTGCTCTAGCCTTTAAATAGAGCCCCTTTTTAGACCAGTTGATTTGCCGTTTCTTTTCTTTTCTTACCCCCTCTCTCTTGTGGAAGGGGGGGGGGCACAGGTCCGGTGGCCATGGATGAAGTGCTGGCTGTCCTGAGTCGGGACCCGGGGTGGACCGCTCGCCTGTGCATCGGTTGGGGACATCTCTGCGCTGCTGACCCGTCTCCGTCCGGGATGGTCTCCTGCGGGCCCCACTATGGACTGGGCTCTCACTATTATGTTAGATCCACTATGGACTGGACTTCCCCAATATCATGCTAGACCCACTCGACGTCCATTGCATCCGGTCTCCCCTAGATGGGGGGGGGGGGGTCACCCACATCTGCGGTCCTCTCCAAGGTTTCTCATAGTCATTTATATTGACATCCCACTGGGTTGTGAGTTTTTCCTTGCCCTTATGTGGGCCCTGAACCGAGGATGTCGTTGCGGCTTGTGCAGCCCTTTGAGACACTTGTGATTTAGGGCTATATAAATAAACATTGATTGATTGATTGATTGGTGTCCTTGAGCAAGACACTTCACCCTTGCTCCTGATGGGTCGTGGTTAGGGCCTTGCATGGCAGCTCCCGCTATCAGTGTGTGAATGTGTGTGTGAACGGGTGAATGTGGAAATAGTGTCAAAGCGCTTTGAGTACCTTGAAGGTAGAAAAGCGCTATACAAGTATAACCCATTTACCATTTACCATATATACAATATGTAACAAAGTGCAAAGCCATAGGCTCACACTTTTATTCTTTGGCTTTTAACACTACGTGAGTTGTGTGGTCTTCGGTCCTCTGTTGTCCTCTGTGGGTTTTTTTTTTTATAAATTTTGATTTCTATTTACTGTTTTAATTGGTTTTACCCTTTAAAATAGTTTTTTTTTCATATTTATTTTCATATTGGTTTTATATGTATTTGTTTTTTGTTTTTATTCAGTCATTGGTGGAGCATAATATTTTTTTAATATTGTTTTTAATATTGTTTTTAACATGGCTGTGCAGCACTTTGGAAAAATTCTTGTTGTTTAAATGTGCTATATAAATAAAGTGGATTGGATTGGATTGAAGTTCAGTAAATAATTTAAATTTGGAACACAGCATCATCGTTTTCACAGCTTTTTGGTTGTTAGAGGTAGAGAGTATTTTAACATAGAGTGAAGTGAAGTGAATTATATTTATATAGCGCTTTTCTCTCGTGACTCAAAGCGCTTTACATAGTGAAACCCAATATCTAAAGTTACATTTAAACCAGTGTGGGTGGCACTGGGAGCAGGTGGGTAAAGTGTCTTGCCCGAGGACACAACGACAGTGACTGGGATGGCGGAAGCGGGAATCGAACCTGGAACCCTCAAGTTGCTGGCACGGCCACTCTACCAACCGAGCAATGCCGCGTTCTAATAATTTTTTAAAAGGCACAAAAAACAGGTCGGGTATTGAGAAATGTACATTTATGAATACAAAACTTAGCCAATAGTATAATGAGTTTTCATACAGTGTAAATCTAAATAGCACATCTTTAAAAACAAAGCACAAATTTGTCATGAATATTGTCCAGGATGAAGCGTCCTGGCCCATTCTTACAGAGTGCCAATCACTGAACCGATGGGGCTGCCACGGTAACCTAAAACTAACGGCGATGACCAGGGCAAGTGTCAAAAGACTTGCTCTGAATGTGGGAATGTGCTAGAAGAAGGCAAGAACATCCAAGGGCAGCAAGTAAAATATGTGTGGGAGTGGACGGGGAATGTTGAGGGAAGATAAGTTGCACAAATATTCTGTTCATGTTCATCATCTGGCCTGTTTTTGCACATTTATTTACACAATGGACACATAGTAATAGCTTGCAAAAGCTATTCAAATGGTCTTATTTGGTCAGTTTAGTGCTATTAGAATGACCAATGGGGGTTGAGTATAGGGCTGGGCGATATATCGAATATACTCGATATATCGTGGGTTTGTCTCTGTGCGATGTAGAAAATGACTATATCGTGAGTATTCGAGTATACGTTCTCACGCAGTTGCTTTTAGCTGCGGGCATTACACTACAGGCTTTTGTCATTCTTTCTTGTCTCTCCTTTTCACAGAGAGATAAAACAAGCGCACCTTCTTATATACGTCACATACTGTCGCGCGTGCAACGTCATACGCCCTCGCCGAGCAGAGAGGTAGAGGAATGGGTAAAGTTAGCTGTGGTAGTATGTGGGAAAGAAAGATGTGAATCTGATAACAAATGGAGGAAAAAGAATGAATTCCCAAGAAAAACAGCACAGGGGTCCATCGTCTGGCGGTGGTTTGGCTTCAAGCGGGAAGATGTTGAACAGACAACCGTTATATGTCAAGTATTCGGCAAAAAAGTTGCTACAAAAAGTAGCGGCACTACTAATTTGTAGCATCATTTGAAAAGTCACCCGCTAGAGAATAAGGAGTGCTTGAAACTCCGGCCGGTGCCACACCCAACAAAATGCAGAAGCAACCAGCACTGACCCAATTGAGCCTGGCGTCTACCATTTTCACATCAACAAAAAATAGTCAACAACGGAAGGAGATGACGTCCGCAGGAACCTACCACATAGCGAAGGACACACAACATTTGATTTCCTATTATGCAGCTCATTTTTATTTGACACTTTTTGAAATATCTTGTGTGACATCATGCACAAAAGTGCACTTTATTTGTTTGAAAAATTGTAGTGGCGTTCTGTACATAAAGTGCACTTTAAATGTAGTGTTGTTTTGAGTTTGAGTTTGAGTTTATTTCGAACATGCAAGCAGACAACATGATACATCACAATTTCCAGTTTCTCTTTTCAACATGTTCGAAAAGGTGTAGGAAGAAGCAGAGCTTATTTAATCCTACCCCTTTTCTTTACATAACAGTTGCAAAACTTTTTGTTCACTTCCTGTTCACAATTTTTTCACAATAAACTCCATATGTAATCACAATAAAAATACATAAATAAATAATAGTAAGACTTTAATAATAATAATTGGTGAAGTAAGTCATATTTCATATGATGAGATAAGTAAGATTACTTTAAGAATGAATGAGTGGATGGATGAAATAAATTGAGAATGTTTGTCATGGTTCTTCTTCTTTGTACTTTGTAAACACTTTAAGTTTGAAGAGTTTCTTGAAGTGGATCATATTAGTACATTGTTTGATTGCTTTGCTTAATCCATTCCATAATTTAATTCCACATATTGATATACTGAAGTGTTGTACGTGCAAACAAATGTTTTAAATTACGTTTTTCTCTAAGATTATATTTCTCCTCTTTTGTTGAGAAGAATTGTTGTATATTCTTGGGTAGCAGGTTATAGTTTGTTTTGTGCGTAATTTTAGCTGTTTGCAAATTCACTATGTCGTGGAATTTCAGTATCTTTGATTCAATAAATAAAGGGTTTGTATGTTCTCTATATCCGACATGATGTATTATTCTAACTGATCTTTTTTGTAACACCGTTAATGAATGAAGTGTACTTTTGTAATTATTTCCCCATATTTCTACACAGTAGCTCAGATATGGTAACACTAGTGAGCAGTAGAGAATATGAAGGGATTTTTGGTCTAGAACATGTTTTGCTTGATTCATTATTGACCTGTTTCTTGCAACTTTATGTTGTATATTTTTTATGTTGTATATTTTTTATTTTTAGTGCATGATGTCATCTTAGTGACATCATGCACAAAAGTGCACTAATAGCTTGTTTTAAAATGTCTCTGACAATTTTGCACGTTCTGTCTTGGAAATGACATGAATGTTTGTGCCACTGCTTGATAACTGTTTAATAAATACAGTTTTGGTCAATTGACTTAGTTGTGATTTCCCTCTCTGCATGAAAGTTTAAAATGAGCATATATTAATGCAGTATGAACAAGAATGTTTTAATGTAGACACATAGAATCATCATACTGCTGTAATTATATGCATCAAGTGTTAATTCAAGGCTAAGGCAAAATATCGAGATATATATCGTGTATCGTGACATAGCCTAAAAATATCGAGATATTTTCGTCCGCCCACTAACTCTCGGCCAGTGTCCAGTCCGCATGGATGAGCGAGGATGCGTCTAGGTCCTCCAGTCTCTCCAAATGGACTCTGGTGTGGCAGAGACCCAGCAGCTGGTCTCCATGGCCAGAAGGCTCCCGGGAGGCAGATCCAGAAGTTCACAAAAAAGCACCGCAAAAGTCACGAAAGTGCCACCCCTTGTCGCACAGTCCCAAAGGGTCCCGAAAACAAAAGGCAAAAAAAAAAAAATGCAACGCATGAAAACAAGAGGGAAACACCAGGAACACAAAATGATGACACAAGAGCACAGAGCTCCTGAAAGCAGCCACTACAGCGAGAGAATAGTGAGAAGTCGGAAATCCGACCCTGAGGATCGTTCCAGTTGAAATCCCGACTTCCCGGAATGGAAACGCACCATAAATATCCAGTCTTTCTTCCCCAACAGTCGGACCTGGCTGGTACCCTTTAGAACAGGCCTGGGCAATTATTATGACTCGGGGGGCCAAATTTAGAGAAAAAAATGTGTCTGGGAGCCGGTATATCTATTTTTATGAACACTAATACAAAACCTCACAATTGATTGAATGTTAAAAACGTTATGACAGACCGCCTTTGAAAAAGAAATGGAATTTTACATTTTTTTACTGAATGAGACACCCAGAATGTACATGAAAATAAAGAATGTGGTATTTACAATATTAACTATGAACGATAAAACACTGAATATTGACAACATACTGTATGAACGTCACACCCCCTCTCGATTGACGTATTTTACAATCAAGCGAAACACAACAAAAATGCAAAAAACACAGCGAAATATGAAGGCAAAGGGTAAAAAAATAACCCGCCTACTATCTGATACATCACTAAGCTTTAGAACTTTGTTGTAAAAATCTCCTTCCGCGCCTGTCCCTGACACCCACATTTCAGGCTCGCTCTGGAAACCAGTGACGTGCGGTTAGGTTCATGGCTGGTGAGGCACTGACTTCATCACAGTCAGATTTACAAACATATGAACCCTAAAGAGTATCTTATTCACCATTTGATTGGCAGCAGTTAACGGGTTATGTTTAAAAGCTCATACCAGCATTCTTCCCTGCTTGGCACTCAGCATCAAGGGTTGGAATTGGGGGTTAAATCACCAAAAATGATTCCCCGGTGCGGCGCCGCTGCTGCCCACTGCTCCCCTCACCTCCCAGGGGGTGATCAAGGGGATGGGTCAAATACAGAGGACAAATTTCACCACACCTAGTATGTGTGACAATCATTGGTACTTTAACTTAACTTTGACTTTACACATACAAACTGTAGCACACAAAAAAGCACATTTAATTTAAAAAAAACGTTATTATGGTCTTACCTTTACTTATAAATGAAGTCCAAGCGCAGCTCCTTTTGAACAAAAGCATCGATAACTTGTTTATAGAAGTCTTCCTTATCTTTCTTCAGTTTTAAAAGTCTCTCTGTCTCGATGGAAATGATCCTTTAATTATTACCTCCTGCTTCGATTGAAAGTCCAGTTTAGAAAACTGTTTTATTTTAGATATGTAATCCTCCATGTTAATAGAATAAAATAAACGATCGCTGCTAACTGTTGCTGCTTGTTGTCACTTCTTCTGCAGCCGAGTAGTCGCAAGAATGCTCCCTGGGATCACTACCGCCCTCTACCACCATGAGGCGGGATTACTGCGAGCCTCACACAGTGCGTCTTTTGCAGCCGTTTTATGATTGCCCAGCACAAGAAATACGTTACACACATACAGTTGTTGACAAAATACACTGTACATTATATACCCCAGCTAACTAAACTATGGAAATGTATAATATAATTCATATAGCAATACGGTCTCACTGCACAGCAGGCCAGCAGTTAGCCGAGTCATTGCGCAATCCATGGCGAGGCTCAACTGGTTGGTGACTCACCGCAAGTCTCTTCTCAGTATTTGAACGGAAAATGTGAAAATTCAGCGATTTTGAATAAAAATGATTTAAAACTGGTGAAGTTAAATGGAAAATAACTTTATAGTATAATCACTGGATACATATAACAATTTAATTATTTCTTTTTCTTTTTACATTTTTTTTTCTTTCCATGATGGCACGTGAGGCCCCGCCTCACCTGCCTCCCCTGACTGCACGTCACTGCTGGAAACACTCTGTGGAAACGCTCCCCACCCACACTGCTCGGTGCCTCGTCTGAGCTGCTGTGACTTAGATGACCATAGTAACTAATTAGATGACCATAGTAACTAGTATACCATGCAAAAGCGCAGATTCCAACCATTGAAATACTTTGTATAGTTCAAGACTTACGGTTATTAAAAAAACATCACTGCACATCATAATGGCAGCTGCAGTTTCCATCTTTAAAGATCTAAAAAAATTATTTGGGAATGTCCGGCGGGCCAGATTGAAAAGCTTAACGGGCCGCATGTGGCCCCCGGGCCTTAGTTTGCCCAGGATGTGCTTTAGAATAAGTAATGCATTGCCAACACATTGCCATGTACTGTACATGAACAGAAGACATGTTAACATCAAGGACATGATTCAAAAAGGCCCCGTGTGACACACAGGACATTCCACACTGAGTGCATCTGTGCAGTAAGTGGACTCCTGGCCATCTTTAAAAGCATCCTGAATTCTTCTGTGTCATCCCGACGTCAAATGACCAAAGACGTAAGCAGCAAGAGCGCGACATCAGGCTCTCCTTTTGTTCACCAGCGTATGAAAGACATGCAAAATGGAAGTGCGTCCATCTGCAGCCCCATTGAAGCGACAACAAATGCTTTGCTGCTGGACCCCTTTTGACTGATAAAACTGTGGTCATCCACTTCACAGCGCCAGAGCGAAATTGCGTACATGTGCCTTTCATGTCACCAAAGGCTGTGTGGTGGGGCGGGGCGAGCACGTTAAAGCTGTGTTGTGTTTGATTAGTAACAACATTTCAGTAATATTACACACTTCACAAGAGATTCAACCGCTCTGCTGGGATTTTAAAAGCTAACGCGATGCCATTAACTCATGTCGGCACATACTGCTCCTTTTGTTGTGACTAGAGATGTCCGATAATATCGGGCTGCTGATATTATCGGCCGATAAATGCTTTAAAATGTAATATCGCAAATTATCGGTATCGGTTTTAAAAAGTAAAATGTATGACTTTTTAAAACGCTGCTGTGTACACGGACGTAGGGAGAAGTACAGAGCGCCAATAAACCTTAAAGGCACTGCCTTAGCGTACCGGCCCAGTCATATATTATCTACGGCTTTACACACACACAAGTGAATGCAACGCATATTTGGTCAACAGCCATACAGGTTACACTGAGGGTGACCGTATAAACAACTTTAACACTGTTACAAATATGCGCCACACTGTGAACCCACACCAAACAAGAATGACAAACACATTTCGGGAGAACATCCGCGCTGTAACACAACATAACACAACATAAACACAACAGAACAAATACCCAGAACCCCTTGCAGCACTAACTCTTCCGGGACGCTACAATATACACCCCCACTGCCCCCTACCACCATATATATACATATTTATATACATATATGTATATATATATATATATATATATATATATATATATATATATATATATATATATATATATATATATATATACATATATATATATATATATACATTATATATATATATATATATATATATATATATATATATATATATATATATATATATATATATATATATATATATATATATATATATATATATATATATATATATACACACACATTTTTATATGTATATAAAAAAATAAATTAAATAAAAATGACAATCATTCATTATGCTGGGTAAGAGATGGTATTTCCCACAGGTCAGCAATCTACTTAATTAAACGAACATGTCATCATGTATTTTGTACTGAATTAGTCAAATAAAATAAAGTAAAATAAATACACGTTACCGATGAATTCAAAGACAAATATTGCTGTTTGTTCATTATTAACATAATGCCCTTAAGTCTATTCATTCATTTTTGATGTTTTTTCAGGGCCATTGAAAAAACAGTCACGTTCCACGGGTGGCCCGCACGTCATTAATTGGGAACCCGTGATTGACCTAATCATGCATCGTGAATAATTGTGAAATCAAATTAGTTTGGAACAAAAAAACAATGCACAATTACATACACATGCGCAGATTCATGCCGTGTATAAATTCCAATAAGGAGCACATCTCGCTGGTGTTGGCACACGACGAAAAGTGTCTCTAGACTACATTTAGCACGATGGCTAGCTGTTAGTCCTGCTAGTGGGACTCCAGGGAAACAAGGAAAACAGGGTGTTGTGCAGGCGTCCACACCTTTTGCTGTTTAAAAACAGCAATGTGGGTTCGGGTGTAGGGATGCACGCCGAGGACTCTGCCGAAGTGAAAAAGCCCTGTAAAATATTGCGATCATCACCCTTATTTAATCGTGACAGCCAAAGTCATGATTGTGATATATATATATATATATATATATATATATATATATATATATATATATATATATATATATATATATATATATATATATATATATATATATATATATATATATATATATACGTATATGTATATACCGGTACATTTATTTATATATATATCAATAAATGTATATACATATATGTATATACATATATATATATAAATTACAGATGTCCGATGATATCGGCCGGCCGATATTATCGGCCGATAAATGCTTTAAAATGCAATATCGGAAATGATCGGTATCGTTTTTTTTATTATCGGTATCGTTGTTGTTTTTTGTTGTTGTTTTTTTTTTATTAAATCAACATAAAAAACACAAGATACACTTACAATTAGTGCACCAACCCAAAAAACCTCCCTCCCCCATTTACACTCATTCACACAAAAGGGTTGTTTCCTTCTGTTATTAATATTCTGCTTCCTACATTATATATCAATATATATCAATACAGTCTGCAAGGGATACAGTCCGTAAGCACACATGATTGTGCGTGCTGCTGGTCCACTAATAGTACTAACCTTTAACAGTTAATTTTACTAATTTTCATTAATTACTAGTTTCTATGTAACTGATTTTATATTGTTTTACTTTATTTTTTATTCAAGAAAATGTTTTTAATTTATTTATCTTATTTTATTTTATTAATTAAAAAAAAAAAGGACCTTATCTTCACCATACCTGGTTGTCCAAATTAGGCATAATAATGTGTTAATTCCACAACTGTATATTTTAGTATCGGTATCGGTTGATATCGGTATGGGTAATTAAAGAGTCGGACAATATCGGAATATCGGCAAAAAGCCATTATCGGACATCCCTAATATATATATATATATATATATATATATATATATATATATATATATATATATATATATATATATATATATATATATATATATATATATATATATATATATATATATATATATATATATATATATATATATTTATATACATATGTATATATATGTATATACATGTATATGTATATACATATATACATGTATATGAATATACATATATATGTATATACATTTATATACATATATATATATACATGTATATACATATATATATACACATGTATATGTATATACATGTATATACATTTATACATGTATATGTATATACGTATATACATATATATGTATATACACTACCGTTCAAAAGTTTGGGGTCACATTGAAATGTCCTTATTTTTGAAGGAAAAGCACTGTACTTTTCAATGAAGATAACTTTAAACTAGTCTTAACTTTAAAATAAATACACTCTATACATTGCTAATGTGGTAAATGACTATTCTAGCTGCAAATGTCTGGTTTTTGGTGCAATATCTACATAGGTGTATAGAGGCCCATTTCCAGCAACTATCACTCCAGTGTTCTAATGGTACAATGTGTTTGCTCATTGACTCAGAAGGCTAATTGATGATTAGAAAACCCTTGTGCAATCATGTTCACACATCTGAAAACAGTTTAGCTCGTTACAGAAGCTACAAAACTGACCTTCCTTTGAGCAGATTGAGTTTCTGGAGCATCACATTTGTGGGGTCAATTAAACGCTCAAAATGGCCAGAAAAAGAGAACTTTCATCTGAAACTCGACAGTCTATTATTGTTCTTAGAAATGAAGGCTATTCCACAAAATTGTTTGGGTGACCCCAAACTTTTGAACGGTAGTGTACATACATATATATACATACTGTATATGTATATACATATATATGTATGTACATACATATATGTATGTACATACATATATATACATACACATATATACATATATACACACATGTATATATATATATATATATATATATATATATACAGTATATATATACAGTATATATATACATATATATACAGTATATATATATATATATATATATATATATATATATATATATATATATATATATATATATATATATATATATATATATATATATATATATATTCCTCGCACACTAATTGCCTGAAAGAGCGCGCGTGACACTGCGGCGCGAGGGCGATGTCACGTTATTGATGGGAAAATGCATTTTTAGACTATATGTTTTGCATTAGCGGCTAGGAGACACCGAGAGTAATGGATAGAAAATGGATTAGAAAGGACAGATTTAAAAATAATAATAATTTAAAAAATATATATATATTTAAACATTTTTTTTTTTTTAACTTGGGACTTCCCGCGTGTGCCGGACTTTGGACGCTGGCGGGCCGTAGATAGGGGACCTCTGGTTTAGCCTGTTAAACCGTGAGTAGATTTGATATAATTGTTGAATACGATTTAAATCAAGAGTAAGATTTCAAATTCAGTGTTAATATTTGAGTGGGCCCCTCTGTAGAGGAAAAGTTGGGCCCTGACCCGAGGTCAAAAAGGTTAAGAACCGCTGGTCTACACAACATGTAACGATGGTTCTCTAATCAATTTTACAGACCATCTTTGAGCCACTTTCTGACCGTCTCTTCAGGAAGCACCATTTTGCGGGCGATCTTATTCACGTGGCCCCACTATCCACTTTAGCCGCCAGATATGGCAGTAGAGTGTTGCATATCTTCAAATGTGTTTTCAGGCCATTCTAACTTTGACCACAGCGTCAGTTGCCATGGAGAGTGGCACTTTCCATCATTTTCAGCAGACCGCATTGCAAAATGATTAAACCCCCCCTCTTCCTCTCACAGGAATGGGGCCTTACGAATCCCTTCCCTACTGTACCATTAGCTAAGACAAGACCATCCATCCTTCTTCTACCGCTTATTCCCTTCGGGGTCATGGGGGGCGCTGGAGCCTATCTCAGCTACAATCGGGCGGAAGGCGGGGTACACCCTGGACAAGTCGCCACCTCATCGCAGGGCCAACACAGATAGACAAACAACATTCACACTCTAGGGCCAATTTAGTGTTGCCAATCAACCTATCCCCAGGTGCATGTCTTTGGAGGTGGGAGGGAACCCACGCCGTCACGGGGAGAACATGCAAACGCCACACAGAATGATCCCGAGCGCAGGATCGAACCCAGGACCTTCTTATTGTGAGGCAGACGCACTAACCCCTCTACCACCGTGCTGCTGGTAAGACAAGCCCTACCTACCTATTCATCTGAAACAAGACAGCCCTCTAGTGGTGACTGTGCAGCGCCTACAGCAGGGGTCACCAACCTTTTTGAAAGCAAGAGCTACTTCTTGGATACTGATTAATGCGAAGGGCTACCAGTTTGATACACACCTAAATAAATTGCCAGAAATAGCCAATTTGCTCAATTTACCTTTAACTCTATGTTATTATTAATAATTAATGATATTTACACTTAATTGAACGGTTTAAAAGAGGAGAAAACACGAAAAAAATGTCAATTAATATTGAAACATAGTTTATCTTCAATTTCGACTCTTTAAAATTCAAAATTCAACCGAAAAAAATAAGAGAAAAATTAGCTAATTCGAATCTTTTTTAAAAAAAATAAAAAAATAATTTATGGAACATCATTAGTAATTTTTCCTGATTAAGATTAATTTTAGAATTTTGATGACATGTTTTAAAAAGGTTAAAATCCAATCTACACTTTGTTAGAATATATAACAAATTGGACCAAGCTATATTTCTAACAAAGACAAATCATTATTTCTTCTAGATTTTCCAGAACAAAAATTTTAAAAGAAATTCAAAAGTCTTTGAAATAAGATATTAAATTTGATTCTACAGATTTTCTAAATTTGCCAGAATAATTTTTTTGAATTTTAATCATAATAAGTTTGAAGAAATATTTCACAAATATTCCTCGTCGAAAAAACAGAAGCTAAAATGAAGAATTAAATTAAAATGTATTTATTATTCTTTACAATAAAAACAGTAAAATTACCTGAACATTGATTTAAATTGT
This sequence comes from Entelurus aequoreus, assembly GCF_033978785.1. Classification (NCBI taxonomy): domain Eukaryota; kingdom Metazoa; phylum Chordata; class Actinopteri; order Syngnathiformes; family Syngnathidae; genus Entelurus; species Entelurus aequoreus. The sequence continues at coordinate 45,275,905 of NC_084747.1, read as the reverse complement.
CAGGAAAGAAGAGGAAGGAATTTAAAAGGTAAAAAGGTATGTGTTTAAAAGTCCTAAAATAATTTTTAAGGTTGTATTTTTTCTCTAAAATTGTCTTTCTGAAAGTTATAAGAAGCAAAGTAAAAAAAAAAAAAGAATTTATTTAAACAAGTGAAGACCAAGTCTTTAAAATATTTTCTTGGATTTTCAAATTCTATTTGAGTTTTGTCTCTCTTAGAAGTAAAACTGTCGGGCAAAGCGAGACCAGCTTGCTAGTAAATAAATAAAATAAAAAAAAATAGAGGCAGCTCACTGGTAAGTGCTGCTATTTGAGCTATTTTTAGAACAGGCCAGCGGGCTACTCATCTGGTCCTTACGGGCTACCTGGTGCCCGCGGGCACCGCGTTGGTGACCCCTGGCCTACAGCATGCATCCATAAGGCAAACCACAGCATAGATTAAGTGCCAAGAATAAAATTGACAAAATTATTGATTTTGTTTAGAGGAAGAAAAAAAAAAAAAGAGAACTCCTAGACCAGAGCACGCTCTAAGTAAACGCTGATAAAAATATAAATAGCACTAAACTGAGCAGAGCACAGATGGTTGCGTGGTGCTATTGACAAGGCTCCATCCATATATGTCTATAAAAGACAGCTCGCCACTATCTTAAGTTCAAATGCAAACACTCAACGGTAAGCAACACACACTCATTCATACAACTTGTGTACTTTTTTTTTTTTTTTAGGTCGCTGAGTGCATGGTGGATAATGGACCTAATAAGGCCTTTAAATTTTCTATGCGGCCCTTAATGGGCGCAGAGTGCTGGGATTGTGAGCGTGCGCTGTAAGGCCCGAACACCTTGATTGTGTGTTCATTTAGCGTCGCTCTTAACCCTTGTTGTCTACAAAGCTGATGGAGATAATCAAGCACAGACAAGACAAGCACACACATAAAATGTTAAGCAAACAGCAGCGGCGGACTTTAGTGGAGCAGCTACCATTGAAGTCATGCAAGCACACTCCTCACAGACTTTAAAGACAATGACTTACAATGACCTTTTAAGCACCCCCCCCCCGCCCGCCCCACTTCCTTTGCATACCCTCTGCGGCCGCGGGGTTTTATGTCGATGGGCTTGTTGGTGGCGTAGGGAGAGCCGTTGGAGCAGGCGTGGCGGTAGCGAGCTATCCTCTCCAGCGACGGACAATCAGAGTTGACGGGCAAACTCATCTCGGCCGTAAAGGTCCTCCAAACGCAACCGAGCGCGCCTTTCGCCGCCAGCCGGTACAAGGTAGTGCGGGGCGGGGAAAGAGGAGGAGGATGCTAAACTATATGGAGGTGAATGAAGAAGAGGAGGGGGGTGTGACTTCTTCAACAGACACAGGGAGAGAGAGAGAGAGAGAGAGAGAGAGAGAGAGAGAGAGAGAGAGAGAGAGTGAGGGATGCAACAAGGTGGGGGGGCAAAGTGCAAATGCAGAGCAAACTAATTTATCATTTGTGACAAGTCATAATCAAGTATGTCTTTAGTAATGCTGCACACTCAACTTGTTTTGATCACATTGGACGGGCGCGTCCCGGGAGAAAAATATTTGACAAACTATCTTTAAAGCATTTTTTTTTACAATCAGATTGTTTTGCCGTGTTGTTACCAATCCAATCCAATCCAATCCACTTTATTTATATAGCACATTTACACAACAAGAATGTTTCCAAAGTGCTGCACAGCCATGTTAAAAACAATATTAAAAACAATATTAAAAATAATATTAAAAACAATATTATGCTACACCAATGACTGAATAAAAACAAAGAATAAATGAATAGAAAACCAATACAGAGACAACATAAAAAATAAATATGATTAAAAACTATTTTAAAGGGTAAAACCAATTAAAACAGTAAAATAGACATCAACATTTATAACCCTAACCCTAACCACACAGGACAACAGAGGACAGAAGACCACACAACTCACGTAGTGTTAAAAGCCAAAGCATAAAAGTGGGTCTTAAGACGAGACTTAAAACACTCCACTGTGGGAGCAGTTTGAACATGGAGGGGCAGAGTGTTCCAGAGTTTAGGGCCGACCACAGAGAAGGCCCTGTCTCCCCTGGTTTTAAGTCTCGTCCTGGGCACCACGAGCTGGAGCTGGCTCTCGGACCTCAGAGCGCGCGCAGGTGTGTAAATTTGGATGAGGTCCGAGATATACTGAGGTGCCAGTCCATGTAAAGCTTTAAAAACAAACAGCAAGGATTTAAAATAAATTCTAAAATGAACAGGGAGCCAGTGCAAACTCCGAAGAATTGGGGTTATATGCTCACGTTTCCTGGCCCCTGTTAAAAGTCGTGCTGCCGCGTTCTGGACTAACTGCAACCGGGAGAGAGCTTTTTGGCTAATTCCAGCATAAAGTGCATTGCAGTAGTCCAGGCGACTTGAAATAAAAGCATGGACGACTTGTTCAAAAAGGTTAAAAGATAAAAATGGTTTTACCTTTGCTAAAAGACGAAGATGATAAAAACACGATTTTAAAACGCCATTGACTTGTTTGTCAAATTTAAAATCGCTGTCTATAGTGACGCCAAGGCTGGTGACTTTAGGACGCACATGATTTTGCAATGGTCCCAAGTCAGTGAGGGCCGGACCAAAAACTGAAATTTCCGTTTTTCCCTCATTCATTATTAAAAAATTCTGGGCTAACCAAGCCTTGACATCACATAGACAGTTGAGAAGGGGTGTCAGGGGGCCGTAGCCTTTTGAAATTGGCATATACATTTGGCAGTCATCTGCATAAAAGTGATAAGACATTCCATGTTTCTTAAAAATCTCTCCAAGAGGGAGAATGTACAAGGAAAACAGGATGGGGCCTAGAATGGATCCCTGGGGGACACCACAGTAAAGCGGAGCAGAAGAAGAGGTGGCGTCCCCCAGCCTGACAGAGAAGGACCTCTCTGACAGGTTACCGCTCTGCTGAGAACGCCTGAATACTGTTTGCATGTGGACACACATGAAAATAAGTAAGTAAGTAAGTAAGTACATTTGGTAACACTTTAGTATGGGGACCATATTCACCATTAATTAGTTGCTTATTTAGATGCAAATTCGTAACATATTGGCTCTTAATTAGTCATTATTAAGTACTTAATAATGCCTTATTCTGCATGCCCTTATTATACAACATAACCCTAACCCTCTAACCCTAACCAAATAACTCTAAATTAAGTCTTTGTTACTTACAATATGTTCATCTAGTGTCCAAATAACTCTCAATTAAGTCTTTGTTACTTAGAATATGTTCCCCTAGTGTCTAAACAACTCTCAATTAAGTCTTTGTTACTTAGAATATGTTCCCCCAATGTCCAAATAACTCTCAATTAAGTCTTTGTTACTTAGAATATGTTCCCCCAATGTCCAAATAACTCTCAATTAAGTCTTTGTTACTTAGAATATGTTCCCCCAATGTCCAAATAACTCTCAATTAAGTCTTTGTTACTTAGAATATGTTCCCCTAGTGTCCAAATAACTCTCAATTAAGTTTTTGTTACTTAGAATATGTTCCCCTAGTGTCCAAATAACTCTCAATTAAGTCTTTGTTACTTAGAATATGTTCCCCTAGTGTCTAAACAACTCTCAATTAAGTCTTTGTTACTTAGAGTATGTTTCCTAGTGTCCAAATAACTCTCCATTAAGTCTTTGTTACTTAGAATATGTTCCCCTAGTGTCCAAATAACTCTCAATTAAGTTGTTGTTACTTAGAATGTTACCCTAGTGTCCAAATAACTCTCAATTCAGTCTTTGTTACTTAGATATGTTCCCCTAGTGTCCAAATAACTCTCAATTAAGTCTTTGTTACTTAGAATATGTTCCTCTAGTGTCCAAATAACTCTCAATTAAGTCTTTGTTACTTAGAATATGTTCCCCTAGTGTCTAAACAACTCTCAATTAAGTCTTTGTTACTTAGAATATGTTCTCCTAGTGTCCAAACAACTCTCAATTAAGTCTTTGTTACTTAGAATATGTTCCCCTAGTGTCCAAATAACTCTCAATTAAGTCTTTGTTACTTAGAATATGTTCTCCTAGTGTCCAAATAACTCTCCATTAAGTCTTTGTTACTTAGAATATGTTCCCCTAGTGTCCAAATAACTCTTAATTAAGTCTTTATTACTAAGAATGTTCCCCTAGTGCCCAAACAACTCTCAATTAAGTCTTTGTTACTTAAAATATGTTCCCCCAGTGTCCAAATAACTCTCAATTAAGTCTTTGTTACTTAGAATATGTTCCCCTAGTGTCCAAATAACTCTCAATTAAGTCTTTGTTACTTAGAATATGTTCCCCTAGTGTCCAAATAACTCTCCATTAAGTCTTTTTTACTTAGAATATGTTCCCCCAGTGTCCAAACAACTCTCAATTAAGTCTTTGTTACTTAGAATGTTCCCCTAGTGTCCAAACAACTCTCAATTAAGTCTTTGTTACTTAGAATATGTTCCTCTAGTGTCCAAACAACTCTCAATTAGGTCTTTGTTACTAAGAATATGTTCCCCTAGTGTCCAAATAACTCTGAATTAAGTGTTTGTTACTTAGAATATGTTCCCCTAGTGTCTAAACAACTCTCAATTAAGTCTTTGTTACTTAGAATATGTTCTCCTAGTGTCCAAATAACTCTCAATTAAGTCTTTGTTACTTAGAATATGTTCTCCTAGTGTCCAAATAACTCTCAATTAAGTCCTTGTTACTTAGATTATGTTCTCCCTAGTGTCCAAACAACTCTCAATTAAGTCTTTGTTACTTAGAATATGTTCTCCTAGTGTCCAAATAACTCTCAATTAAGTCTTTGTTACTTAGAATATGTTCCCCTAGTGTCTAAACAACTCTCAATTAAGTCTTTCTTACTTAGAATATGTTCCCCCAGTGTCCAAATAACTCTCAATTAAGTCTTTGTTACTAAGAATATGTTCCCCTAGTGTCCAAATAACTCTCAATTAAGTTTTTGTTACTTAGAATATGTTCCCCTAGTGCCCAAATAACTCTCAATTAAGTCTTTGTTACTTAGAATATGTTCCCCTAGTGTCTAAACAACTCTCAATTAAGTCTTTGTTACTTAGAATATGTTCTTCTAGTGTCCAAATAACTCTCCATTAAGTCTTTGTTACTTAGAATATGTTCCTCTAGTGTCCAAATAACTCTCAATTAAGTCTTTGTTACTTAGAATATGTTCCCCCAGTGTCCAAATAACTCTCAATTAAGTCTTTGTTACTTAGAATATGTTCCCCTAGTGTCCAAATAACTCTCAATTAAGTTTTTGTTACTTAGAATATGTTCCCCTAGTGTCCAAATAACTCTCAATTAAGTCTTTGTTACTTAGAATATGTTCCTCTAGTTTCCAAACAACTCTCAATTAAGTCTTTGTTACTTAGAATATGTTCCTCTAGTTTCCAAACAACTCTCAATTAAGTCTTTGTTACTTAGAATATGTTCCCCTAGTGTCCAAATAACTCTCAATTAAGTCTTTTTTAAAAAAAGATTTAAACTATGCACACATGTAATTTATTGCGATCAATCACGATTAATCAAAATGCAAAAGTGTAATTAATCTGATTTAAAAAATGCACAATGATTTCCAGTTTAGAAGCTGCTAGTTTGTCCCCCACACTTTTAACTCTTCATACAATTGTGCGGCTACTTTATGGATTTATTCCCAGGTTCCCATCCAACAGATTTCGCCTCGTCACATCAGACTAATGAACTCGTCGAACGAGTCATGGCGGAACTATGAAACTTTTCACATTAAATCAAGCGCACCCATGCACACAATCCTTCAGTCAACCATTTCACAATTTATGGACTCACCCTCATCTTGGGGAAAAAAACCATCAAATGCACAAGACGCAGCCCCAAAAAACAAAACTCGACCAGGCAATTTAAAAAGGAATCAGCCGCCGCGTGGGACGGAAATCCACCACCACTAACAGGCCACAAAAGGCTGGACCACAGGGGGAGGAGAAAGACAAAGAACTCACTCCCATAGGCTACTGTATGACGTGTTGCAGGCACCGTCTTTTGGTAAATTTGTGAATGAACACAAGCGCCTGTATAAATATTCAGTTTCATTTCAATGCGTACACCTGCGGCTTATAAACTTGTGCAGCCAATATACAAACCCTGTTTCCATATGAGTTGGGAAATTGTGTTAGATGTAAATATAAACGGAATACAATGATTTGAAAATCATTTTCAACCCATATTCATTTGAATATCCTACCAAGACAACATATTTGATGTTCAAACTGATAAACCTTTTTTTTTTGCAAATAATCATTAACTTTAGAATTGATGCCAGCAACACGTGACAAAGAAGTTGGGAAAGGTGGCAATAAATACTGATAAAGTTGAGGAATGCTCATCAAACACTTATTTGGAACATCCCACAGGTGAACAGGCAAATTGGGAACAGGTGGGTGCCATGATTGGGTATAAAAGCAACTTCCATGAAATGCTCAGTCATTCACAAACAAGAATGGGGCGAGGGTCACCACTTTGTCAACAAATGCGTGAGCAAATTGTTGAACAGTTTAAGAAAAACTTTCTCAACCAGCTATTGCAAGGAATTTAGGGATTACACCATCTACGGTCCGTAATATCATCAAAGGGTTCAGAGAATCTGGAAAAATCACTGCACGTAAGCAGCTAAGCCCGTGACCTTCGATCCCTCAGGCTGTACTGCATCAACAAGCGACATCGGTGTGTAAAGGATATCACCACATGGGCTCAGGAACACTTCAGAAACCCATTGTCAGTAACTACAGTTGGTCGCTACATCTGTAAGTGCAAGTTAAAACTCTCCTATGCAAGGCGAAAACCGTTTATCAACAACACCCAGAAACGCCGTCGGCTTCGCTGGGCCTGAGCTCATCTAAGATGGACTGATACAAAGTGGAAAAGTGTTCTGTGGTCTGACGAGTCCACATTTCAAATTGTTTTTGGAAACAACCGTGTCCTCCGGAACAAAGAGGAAAAGAACCATCCGGATTGTTATAGGCGCAAAGTTGAAAAGCCAGCATCTGTGATGGTATGGGGGTGTATTAGTGCCCCAGACATAGGTAACTTACACATCTGTGAAGGCGCCATTAATGCTGAAAGGTACATACAGGTTTTGAAGCAACATACTGTATGTTGCCATCCAAGCAACGTTACCATGGACGCCCCTGCTTATTTCAGCAAGACAATGCCAAGCCACGTGTCACATCAACGTGGCTTCATAGTAAAAGAGTGCGGGTACTAGACTGGCCTGCCTGTAGTCCAGACCTGTCTCCCATTGAAAATGTGTAGCGCATTATGAAGCCTAAAATACCACAACGGAGACCCCCGGACTGTTGAACAACTTAAGCTGTACATCAAGCAAGAATGGGAAAGAATTCCACCTGAGAAGCTTCAAAAATGTGTCTCCTCAGTTCCCAAACGTTTATTGAGTGTTGTTAAAAGGAAAGGCCATGTAACACAGTGGTGAACATGCCCTTTCCCAACTACTTTGGCACGTGTTGCAGCCATGAAATTCAAAATTAATTATTATTTGCAAAAAAAAAAAAAGTTTATGGGTTTGAACATCAAATATCTTGTCTATATCTTGTATATATATATATATATATATATATATATATATATATATATATATATATATATATATATATATATATACATACATACATACATACATACATACATATATATATACATATATATATATATATATATATATATATATATATATATATATATATATATATACACAGTATATACATACATACAGGTACAGGTATACATATATACATATATATATACACGTATGTATATACATATATATACGTATGTATATACATATATATACGTATATATATATATATATATATATATATATATATATATATATATATATATATATATGTATATGTATATATATACACATATATATATGTATATATATATATATATATACATATATATATATATATATATACGTATATATATATATATATATATATATACGTATATATATATATATATATATATATATATATATATATATATATATATATATACGCATATATATATATATATACACACACGTATATATATATATATATATATATATATATATATATATATATATATATATATATATATATATATATATATATATATATATATATATATATATATGTATATATATATATATACACACTACCGTTCAAAAGTTTGGGGTCACCCAAACAATTTTGTGGAATAGCCTTCATTTCTAAGAACAAGAATAGACTGTCGAGTTTCAGATGAAAGTTCTCTTTTTTTGGCAATTTCGAGTGTTTAATTGACCCCACAAATGTGATGCTCCATAAACTCAATCTGCTCAAAGGAAGGTCAGTTTTGTAGCTTCTGTAACGAGCTAAACTGTTTTCAGATGTGTGAACATGATTGCACAAGGGTTTTCTAATCATCAATTAGCCTTCTGAGCCAATGAGCAAACACATTGTACCATTAGAACACTGGAGTGATAGTTTCTGGAAATGGGCCTCTATACACCTATGTAGATATTGCACCAAAAACCAGACATTTGCAGCTAGAATAGTCATTTACCACATTAGCAATGTATAAAGTGTATTTCTTTAAAGTTAAGACTAGTTTAAAGTTATCTTCATTGAAAAGTACAGTGCTTTTCCTTCAAAAATAAGGACATTTCAATGTGACCCCAAACTTTTGAACGGTAGTGTATATATATACACATATATATATATATATGTTATAACTATATTTTTAAACATTAGGAATACAACATTTTCTTAACAGTAAATAGTTACAGTTATAATTGATTTTATTTTAACTATATTTTTCAACTTCCATCCCATCCATCCATTTTCTACCGCTTGTCCCTTTTGGGGTCGCAGGGGGTTGCTGGAGCCTATCTCAGCTGCATTCAGGCGGTAGGCGGGGTACACCCTGGACAAGTCGCCACCTCATCGCAGGGCCAACACAGATAGACAAACAACATTCACACTCACATTCACACACTAGGGCCAATTTAGTGTTGCCAATCAACCTATCCCCAGGTGCATGTCTTTGGCGGTGGGAGGAAGCCGGAGTACCCGGAGGGAACCCACACAGTCACGGGGAGAACATGCAAACTCCACACAGAAAGATCCCGAGCGCAGGATCGAACCCCAGACCTTCATATTGTGAGGCAGATGCACTAACCCCTCCTCCACCGTGCTGCCCATTTTTTCAACTTAAGTCAGAAAATATAATTAACTAAATGTTTTAACAAAGCATTTAAAAAGTCATTTGAGTTTGAAAATGATCATAGCAGGAAAATACTATACTACTACAGGTAATAATAATAATAATAATATCAATAATAATAATAATAATATTAATAATAATAATAATAATAATAATAATAATAATTGTAAAAAAACATTGATGTTGTTCCAGTAATATGAAGCTGGTACAGTTTATTATGGCTTTAAATTCTTTCCACAAACACCACCGTATGTTGTAAATCTCTTCTGTCAGATTGTGACACCGTTGTCTTGAACACAAAAGATTAGAGTTTATATGAGGGCACTAAACCATATTATCAATAACAAGTATAAAGAAGAAGAATCATGATAAATATTTTGAACTTATTGATAATCTTACTCATCTCCCTATGTGAAACTTACTTTACTGTTTGTTATGTGTTTCATTCAGAATTGTATTGTTTATTGTGTACACATTGAGAACAGGACGTGAACAAAAGTGTTAGCAATTGCTATGAAATGGAAAAGGTTTGGAATTAAATTAGCTCTGCTTCTTCCTCCTCCTTTTCAAACATGATGAAAAGAGAAACTGGAAATGGGGATGCATCATGTTGTCAATAGACTCAAACCAGAATGAACTCTTGTGAGTGCCACTTTCCACCAGTAGGGGGAGGGAGTGCATCACATATGGAGCCGCTGTGGAGACCGTGTATAAGAACACACAGTCGTGGTCAAAAGTTTACATACACTTGTAAAGAACATAATGCCATGGCTGTCTTGAGTTTCCAATCATTTCTCCAACTCTTATTTTTTTGTGATAGAGTGATTGGAGCACATACTTGTTGGTCACAAATAACATTCATGAAGTTTGGTTCTTTTATGAATTTATTATGGGTCTACTGAAAATGTGACCAAGTCTGCTGGGTCAAAAGTATACATACAGCAATGTTAAAATTTGGTTACATGTCCCTTGGCAAGTTTCACTGCAATAAGGCGCTTTTGGTAGCCATCCACAAAGTTCTGGTTGAATTTTTGACCACTCCTCTTGACAAAATTGGTGCAGTTCAGCTAAATTTGTTGGTTTTCTGACATGGACTTGTTTCTTCAGCATTGTCCACACGTTGAAGTCGGGACTTTGGGAAGGCCATTCTAAAACATTAATTCTAGCCTGATTTAGCCATTCCTTTACCACTTTTGACGTGTGTTTGGGGTCATTGTCCTGTTGGAACACCCAACTGCACCCAAGACCCAACCTCCGGGCTGATGATTTTAGGTTGTCCTGAAGAATTTGGAGGTAATCCTCCTTTTTCATTGTCCAATTTACTCTCTGTAAAGCACTAGTTCCATTGGCAGCAAAACAGGCCCAGAGCATAATACTACCCCCACCATGCATTGACGGTAGGTATGGTGTTCCTGGGATTAAAGGCCTCACCTTTTCTCCTACAAACATATTGCTCGGTATTGTGGCCAAACAGCTCAATTTTGGTTTAAACCCCTCAGGGGTTCGGCAGAGCCTCCGCCGCGGAGGTCAAGACACGCCCGACTCATCGTGTAAATAAAAACTTCTCCCTGTCGGCGTATTATGGATACCCCCAAACAATGTTCCCTCTAATTTTCCATATGTGTGAGCAAACGCAAAAACTCCTAGAGCATTCAGTGGAGCACATGTGAGCGACGTCAGACCTGCAGCACACCTGTCCCAAACCTGACTAAATAACAAGTTCAATGTTATATTATTGTAATCAAATGACAGCAGTCATTTCCATGAGATTATTTTCTAATATAAGTGTTTTGGCGCACTTACAATGACTATAACATATTGTTTTTCATGAGCTGTGTACTAGTATTATATGTCTGGGTGGGGGGTCCTACGTTGGAAATAATGTGTACCCCTTTCAGATATCGCATTTAGTTCCCACTAAAACATTCGCATGTTGCACAATGAGATGTAAACATGGGATCATGTGTACATTCCTGTAACTTACTGTTTGTAAAATATACCTTTATTAGTATTTCTTTAATATAATAACATCATTTTATGATTACGGTTCGGGTTCGGTGAATGCGCATATGAAACTGGTGGGGTTCGGTACCTCCAACAAGGTTGAGAACCACTGCTCTAAATTAAGTCTTTGTTACTTAAAATATGTTCCCCATACTAAAGTGTTACCAAAAACATACAACTTCGTCTTGAATTTGAAAAATAAAAACATTTTATTTTTCACTAAAGAAGGGTTCGGTGAATGCGAATATGAAACTGGTGGGGTTCGGTACCTCCAACAAGGTTAAGAACCACTGAACTAGTTACAATGCAATATGCCATGGAAATACAATGTTAACACTTTTGTGCAAATAAGTACAGTTGCACTTGTTTTTTCAAATGTGTTTATTCTGTAAAGGAATGACTTAAATGTTTAACAGGACTGGTTAATAGTGCTATTATGAAGTGCAATGTCAGCACTATTTTTTTTTCCGTGCAATTTCAAATGCACTTGTTTTAATAAATAAATACAGCGTTTTAAAAGCATACACAATCTGTGTAAATATATTAGTCTGCGGTTAAAAGGACTTGAAAGGATTCGAAACTCAAAATGCAGGACTTGGGACTTGACTTGAGACTTTCCAGTCTTGACTTTGGACTTGACTTATCCACTCTCCAGCAGAGGCCAGTCTCTCCGTACACGTGCAACAAGAGTGAATCTCAGTGGGGATTCTTCTCTGTCAGACTCATCCAGTGTGCGACACGAGTGGGTGAGAGTGGGTTGTCACACCGGTGGATTTTGTGACAGTCTTAAGATCGCGGCGCTCGACAACTTGAGTACGCGCGCACGGGTGACAAGCACGCCTCAGTGCGGAGACAATCATCTCTTTCTGCCTCCTCCGACGAACCAAACAACACAACTACCACCAACAAGTACATGCTGGGGACTCGCTGTCAACACCGCTGTCGTCACCGCTGTCGTCACCGCCTCTCCTGGTGCCGTCGAGGCAAGCAGCCATGAAGCCGCAAGGAAAACTTTTATTTATTTATTTATAAAAAAAATTTTTTCACGATTACTTGTGCACAAACCTTTTGTAAGTCTCCCATGTTCGATGACAACAAAGCGTACTATGCGACGCTTAACCCTCGACTAACACCCTCCCCCTTCCACGTCCCACCTCCCCGGATTGTAAATAAACAAATGTAAATAATCAAAGGTATTTCTAATGTATATACTTGTTCTTATGCTATCTGAACTCACTATGTTCACTGCTCGCTGTACATATCCTACCAAGTCAGACCTACACTGTTTCAATGCCCATTTCTCTGATGATGCAATTGTTGATGACTGAAGTATGCTGTTATCAACCAAACCCTCCTCATCCCACCCCCCGGATTGTAAATTATGTAAATAATTCAATGTATGTACTCTGATGATTAACTTGTGTGATGACTGTATTATGCTGATAGTATATATTTGTACCATGAATTGATTAACGTGGACCCCGACTTAAACAAGTTGAAAAACTTATTCGGGTGTTACCATTTAGTGGTCAATTGTACGGAATATGTACTGTACTGTGCAATCTACTAATACAAGTTTCAATCAATCAATCAAAAAACTTGAACATTTCATGAAACAAACTACAGAAACCAAAAGCCCAAACAACTTTGTTTCATAAACCCGGAAAGGGAATGGTGCCAAATGTACATATTTATTATATATATATTTTTTTCATGATACAAATAGTTTTATTTTGTACTCGCTTTGGATACAATTCCATGTAAATGGACTTCCTGTTCTTTAATAACAACAAGAAGGCCAATGCAAGCATTTAATTTTGAAGCCTGATTTATGACTAGTGCAGTGGTTATTAACCTTGTTGGAGGTACCGAACCCCACCAGTTTCATATGCGCATTCACCGAACCCTTCTTTAGTGAAAAATAAAATGTTTTTTTTTTCAAATTCAGTGCAAAGTTATATGTTTTTGGTAACACTTTAGTATGGGGAACATATTCTAAGTAACAAAGACTTAATTTAGAGTTTTTTGGACACTAGGGGAACATATTCTAAGTAACAAAGACTTAATTTAGAGGTTTTTGGACACTGGGGGAACATATTCTAAGTAACAAAGACTTAATTTAGAGTTATTTGGTTAGGGTTAGGGTTAGAGGGTTAGGGCCAAGGTTAGAGAGTTAGAGTTATAATAAGGCCATGCCGAATAAGGCATTAATAAGTACTTAATAATGACTAGTTAAGTGCCAATATGTTACTAATTTGCATGTTAATAAGCAACTAATTAATGGTGAATATGTTCCCCATACTAAAGTGTTACCATGTTTTTTTACTGATGCACAAAATGAACCGTGCATGAACATCACCTTGTTCAAACAACAAAACCAACACAGTGCATAAACTCACAACAAATGACACACCTGCAAATCAGTCTGACTTCTGCTGTTGCCGTATCCTTAATACGCCGATAGGGAGAAGTTCTTATTTACACGATGAGTCGGGTGTGTTTTGACCTCCGCCGAACCCCTGAGGCCGACTCCCTGAAACCCTAGGGTTCGATCGAACCCAGGTTAAGAACCACTTGACTAGGGCATACTTGCCATCCTTGAGACCTCCGAATTCGAGAGATGGGTGGTGGGAGATTGCGGGGGGTGTATATATTTTCAAGTATTTCTTATATATACAGTCGTGCTCATAAGTTTACATACCCTGGGAGAATGTATGATTTCTTGGCCATTCTTCAGAGAATATGAATGATAACACAAAAACCTTTCTTCCACTCACGCATGGTCGAGTGGCCAAAAAGTTCAATTTTGGTCTCATCACTCCAAATGACTTTGTTCCAGAAGTTTTGAGGCTCGTCTCTGTGCTGTTTGGCGTAATGTAAGCGGGACACTTTGTGACATTTGCGCAGAAATGGCTTTCTTCTGGCGACTCGACCATGCAGCCCATTTTTCTTCAAGTGCCTCCTTATTGTGCATCTTGAAACAGCCACACCACAATTTTTCAGAGAGTCCTGTATTTCAGCTGAAGTTATTTTTGGATTTTTCTTTGCATCTCGAACAATTTTCCTGGCTGTTGTGGCTGAAATCTTTGCTGGTCTACCTGAATCCCTCATTTTCCACTTCTGAATCAGCGTTTGAACACTGCTGATTGGCTATCCCAATTCCTTGGATATCTTTTTATACCCCTTTCCTGTTTTATGCAGTTCAATTACCTTTTCTCACAGATCCTTTGACAATTATTTTTGCCTTCCCCATGACTCATAATCCAGAAACATCTGTGCAGCACTGGATAAAAAATGCAATGGTCTGTCAGAAGCCCAGAAACTCACTGACCTTTTATACACACACATGAATTACAAACAAACAGGTCACAGGTGAGGATTGGAACCTTGATTAGCCATTAAAACCTGTTTGTGTCAACTTTTGTGCATGTTATCAGATCAAAGTCACTGGGGTATGTACACTTTTAATCAGGGTCATTTGGGTACTTTCTTTTGTCATTTTGATTTAAAAAGAGTAAACACAGTTGTTTGCCAATAAATAGCTTCACACAACCATTAAGCATGAGTGGAAGAAAGGTTTTTGTGCTATCATTCATATTCTCTGAAGAATGGCCAAGAAATCATAAATTCTCCCAGGGTATGTAAACTTATGAGCACAACTGTATATATAAATAATCCGTTCATGAATGAGTATATCCGTTCAATGGAGAAGTCTGATCTACGAAATGTGCAGGCAGCATACCCCTTCCCCTTCCAGCTGTCCTGGATGAACTGAAATAATTTTTTTCCAATCATTTTTGGAACTTGCAAGCGTACTTCTTCTTCTTACTCGTCGTCGCCATGTCTCTTCTTCGTTCTTCTGCTTCGTCTCTGTTATGTTTTTGGACATTACTAATTGCCGTAGTTTTGAAGCAATGCATGATGGGAATCCGGATGTTGTGTGCCAGTGTATTAACGTGCCGGCTGGAATAAACACACGCTGAGAAATAGCTCCATGCCTGCCTACTTCGTGGGTTATAGATAAACCTATGGATAACGGAGACATATATAATAGCCTCCTTTTCAGGTGAGAGAGGACGCTAAAGGCAGTGCCTCTAAGGCACGCCCCCAAGATTGTTGTCCGGTGGGAAATCACTAATTGTCACAAAAAAAAAAAAAAGTGGGACAATATATAATTTTTGTGGAACTTAAAGGGAATAAATACCGGTACATGTAACCGAGTCCCACAGGGTTGCTTGTAAACGTGTTGCGTAAGCTACAGTCAGTGTCCTTCACATGCGTGAGTGGTACACATGATCAGGAGAAAAGACAATGTTACTAATAATAAAGCATGACGTAAAAATAGCACAAGGGTGGAATTAAAGTAGTGAAATCGTTTCCCTTTTAAAACATTGTGGAGGGAGGTGTGGCCAGCGCGCCTGCAGGAGCAAAGGTCACCGCCTCTGTCTATGGTGCTGAGGACGAGCACCATCGGATGGGGGGCGGGGCATGTGCAGACGGCGAGACACAGCTGACAGGTGATTAGATTTCCCAGGTGGTACGTGTTAATCTAACCATCTGTTCTCTTTAACAGTAAGCGACCGAGAGCAGGGGGGGGAGAGAGGATACGGACGTGACTGAAAAGTCACATTCTGCGGGAGAAAGACTTTGAGAAAATCTATGTGCATTAAAAACGTTGTTGAAAACTGCACGCTTGGCTCCTGTGCCGTGTCTACAGTGGAACTTGCTAGGAAACAACGTCTACAAACATATTTTGGACATTTGAATGCACAGCTGTAAAATAATATAATCAGAAAATCTGCAGCAAAAACAGCTAAAGAATTCTGTTGTGAGAACATCAATTACACAATTTTAGCGCTAACTTCGAATTGGTAACGTCACCCCAAATATACAGATTGACAGTAGGGATGTCCGATAATGGCTTTTTGCCGATATCCTATATTCCGATATTGTCCAACTCTTTAATTACCGATACCGATATCAACCGATACGATATATACAGTCATGGAATTAACACATTATTATGCCTAATTTGGACCACCGGGTATGGTGAAGATAAGGTCCTTTTTTAAAAAAAATTAATAAAATAAAATAAGATAAATACATTTAAAAAAAATTCTTGAATAAAAAAGAAAGTAAAACAATATAAAAACAGTTACATAGAAACTAGTAATTAATGAAAATGAGTAAAATTAACTGTTAAAGGTTAGTACTATTAGTGGACCATCAGCACGCACAATCATGTGTGCTTACGGACTGTATCCCTTGCAGACTGTATTGATATATATTGATATATAATGTAGGAACCAGAATATTAATAACAGAAAGAAACAACCCTTTTGTGTGAATGAGTGTAAATGGGGGAGGGAGGTTTTTTGGGTTGGTGCACTAATTGTAAGTGTATCTTGTGTTTTTTATGTTGATTTAATAAAAAAATAAAATAAAATAAAATAAATAAAAACGATACCGATAATAAAAAATACGATACCGATATTTTCCGATATTACATTTTAAAGCATTTATCGGCCGATATTATCGGACATCTCTAATTGACAGCTCAGTCAACCAATCATGACGTCCACTTCCGCTGGAAATTTACTTCCGGGCTCTACGGACGTGGTCAAAACGATTGGCTGATTTGAATGCCTTTTTATTGCCACTATGCACAGGCACAATGAGATTAAAAGCAACTCCAGTATCAGTGCGACAGTCCATAAATATGCAAAACAGAGGAAGGAAAGAAAAGAAAATAGTGCAAAAGGAGGTAAGGTGCACAGTGTTGTTTAAATATTAAATATTATATATATATATAGAAGCATCCAGACTGTGGGTGGAATGTAAAAATTGCACACAGAGAGGTGCTAAACTATAACGGTAGCAAAATATTGGTATCGGGACAACCCTAGTGGCTTCACTTCAATATTTGCCTGTACTTATTTGACTGATACTTTTCTTTTTATTTTATTTTATAGATCATTTTTGTGGGTTACTTCTTTGGGGGAGAAAAAAAAGAAGATTTGACATGTGTTTTATTTGTACTTCTGGACTGCATATGTCAGGGGTGTCCAAACTTTTTCCACTGAGGGCTGCACACGGAAAAATTAAAGCATGCGGGGGCCATTTAGATATTTTTCATTTTCAAACCATAACAAAATATATGGATTTTGTTTGTTTTTTACCTTTAAGGCTCCCGGGGACCATAAAGGGTCTAAGTCATTCAAATGTTAAAAACAAGTCAAATTATTATTTATTTATTTATTTATTTAACGCTTACAGTAAATCTCTACAGTATATCAACTTCAGGTTGATATAAAGTTTAAAAAAACTAAAAGTTTTTAGGCCTTTTCTGTCAAAGACGACTTAGTTTTTATAATAAAACTGAAATATGCAGTATTTCCCCCACTGCCCAAAACATTCAGAAAGCAATGTTTGATGTGAAGTAATTAGAGCCTTAAAAAGATCAATAATGCAGGACACCATTGATTTTAATTCATTATTATTTTTGAGTAATCACAGTGAAAAGATAATTAAAATTCCATTAAATATATTTGGGATCCAAAAGGTGCCCCACTCAGAAAGTGATACCGTGGCACGGTGTGGCGAAGTTGGGAGAGTGGCCGTGCCAGCAATCTCAGGGTTACTGGTTCGATCCCCACCTTCTACCATCCTAGTCACGTCCGTTGTGTCCTTGAGCAAGACACTTCACCCCTGCTCCTGAAAGGCCTGGTTAGCGGCGTGCATGGCAGCTCCCGCCATCAGTGTGTGAATGTGCATACTTGCCAACCCTCCCGTTTTTAGCGGGAGACTCCCGTTATTCAGCACCTCCCGGCAGAAATTTTCTCCCGACAAACTCCCGGTATTCAGCCGGAGCTGGAGGCCACGCCCCCTCCAGCTCAATGCGGACCTGAGTGGAGACAGCCTGTTCTCACGTCCGCTTTCCCACAATATAAACAGCTTGCCTGCCCAATGACGTCATAACTGTAGAATGATCGAGGGCGAGTTCTTGGTTTCTTATGTGGGTTTATTGTTAGGCTGTTTCATTAACGTCCTCCCAGCGCGGTAACAACACACAACAACAGCAGTCACGTTTAGTCTACCGTAAAGCAGTTCGTCTGCCGTAAACAGCAATGTTGTGACACTCTTAAACAGGACAATACTGCCATCTACTGGATAGCCTCCAGAACACTGAAATTCAAGTATTTATTTTATGTATATGTATAATAAAATATATATATATATATATATATATATATATATATATATATATATATATATATATATATATATATATATATATATATATATATATATATATAGCTAGAATTCACTGGAAGTCAAGTATTTCATACATATGTATATATGTATATATACATATGTATATATGTATATATATATATATATATATATATATATATATATATATATATATATATATGAAATACTTGAGTTGGTGAATTGTAGTTGAAATATATTCCCTTCTTAACCACGCCCCCGACCACGCCCTCAGCCCCACCCCCGACCACGCCACCCCACCCCCGACCCCCCACCTCCCGGTATCGGAGGTCTCAAGGTTGGCAAGTATGGTGAATGTGTGAATGTGGAAATAGTGTCAAAGCGCTTTGAGTTCCTTAAAAAAGGTAGAAAAGCGCTATACTAGTACAACCCATTTACCATTTACATTTTTATTCGTTTTTTTTTTTAAAACTTTCAACACTTAAGTTACGAGCTCAACTTCAGATATATCTGTCGATTTTACGTTTGAACTATTATTTTGTTTTGTTTTATGCTTGTCAAATAAAATGTTGATGTTTTTGTATGGCAACCACACAATATATGCAATATTTCCCACATAAAACATTTTAAAGTGAAATATTTGAAATAATTGGAGCCTTGAATAGGTCAATAATTCATTATAACATTGCTTTCTTTTTTTTTTTTGGAGCAATGGCAAAAAAACAAAAAAAAAAAGATAGACAAAAGAAAAAAAAAAGCCTGCATGGCAGCTTTGTGTCAACATTGCAACTTTTTCGAGTTAGATTTCACCTCATTCCACTTTTTTTAATTTTTGCAATACCATATCTAGAATGTGTGGCGGGCTAGTAAACAATTGCCTGCGGGCCGCAAATGGCCCCCGGGCCGCACTTTGGACACCCCTGGCATATGTCAAAAATCCAGCGACAGAAATGATCATCAATTATTCAAAAGTATGTTGCACAACACAGCAGCAATGTTGTAATAGCAGCGAGGTGCAAACCGCCTCTGATGGGTTCATTGTAAACAACAGCTGAGTAGTGTAACCAACATTTCCCAGTTGATAAAAAGCAGGTTTGGTTTGAGTCATTGCACTCTGACGTCCACAACCATCCATTGCTCCGGCACAGATAACGCTCAACATAGATGAGGAGTGACTGCGCTCAGAGGGGTGTCGAGTTCCAACCATCTGTCTTCTTCAGGCTCACGCAGACAGCACATACATTCACGTTAATTGAATTCTCAAAGACTAAGGCGGAAAAAAAAAAAAGAAAAAAAAAAAAAAGGAAAAAACATTCACAGTGGTTCAAGCTGGAGATTAATCGCCAAGGCAACTGCACCTCTGCTGCAAGACAACTGACGACACTGACGGAGTATTCGTCTTGCGGCGTGTCAATGGGCAAAGTTATGGCGACCAAGCAGAGACAAACGCGGTTTTGCCTCTTGACCAATCACGCATCTCAATAAAAACTGTAAATATCTTATTTGGGAATGTCAAGGACCGATTCCCTTGCACTTCCTGCCTTCACTGTGGTGTTTATGATGCGGTTGCCTTGGTGATGTGGCAGATTTGAAAAGGAACAGGTAGGTTCCTGACGACCAATCAGCCTCCAGTTGCTAGGGGCAGGAAATAATGACAACATAGAAGACTTAACAGAGGGGATGTGACACAAAGTGATCCGATAAATATGTTGAGTGGTTTGGGCAAAGAAATGTATTTGTAACAGATGTGGACGTTTCATGAGAAGGCAGTATTACTATATGACAAAAATGTTCCAGTGAGGGCCACATACAGAAAAAATAAAGGATGCGAGGGCCACTTTTATACATTTTGTATAGGAAAAATACTCAAACCCAGACCTGGGCATTCGGCGGCCCGCGGGAAGCCAATCATAAATTACAAAATACATATTAAAAAGTATCTATGTCAAGTGTGCAATACAACGGTGCTGCTTTTGTTTTGAAAAGCGTTATTTGTATTACTTCCGTGTGGACGTATGCTCGTGCGCGATTGCGAGTGAATGTGAACAGCGGCAATCACAAATGACAAAATAAATTCAAAAAAACAAACATCTATGTCGTGCGCGCAATACAACTGTGCTGCTTTTATTTTGAAAAGTGTTATTTATGGGCGTATGTCCGTGTGTAACCTGTGAGTGAAGGTGCACAGCGACAAGTGATGCCCGGTTATCCCCGAGACGCTAAAAAGAGAAAAGTTGATGACGAATGCCGTGCTTTCAACAAGACATGGACTGCCAAGTATTTCTTTACAGAAATTAAAGGTAAAGCCGTGTGCTTAATTTGTGGTAGAATATAATTTGTATCGCCACTACACGACGAAGCACGGGGAAAAAGACCGGAATCTGTCTGATGAAGCGCGCGCAAGGGAGGCTGATGCGTTGATGGTAAAACTGCAAACCCAACAAGGACTTTTTGCCAAATTTCTCACCCCCAGAGATGCAGCTGTCAGGACAAGTTTCGTCATTTCTCACAAAATCGCCAGAAAAAGTAAGGCGTTTTCTGCCGGAGAGTTTATTAAGGAGTGCTTATTGGACTCTGTTGCGCTGATATGCCCGGAGAAGAGGGGCGCATTTGAGAACGTGTCACTCTCCCGACGCACTGTAACAAGGCGGGTTGAGACCATCGCTGGAAACTTGGAGCTTCAGCTGAAGAACAGAACGGCCGACTTTGACTGTTTTCCGCTGGCTTTGGATGAGAGCTGCGATGTACGTGACACCGCCCAGCTGCTCATCTTCTTACGTGGGATAACTGCAGACTTTCAAATCACGTAGGAGCTGGCAGCCATGCAGTCAATTAAAAGAGACAACCACAGGTAATGACTTGTTCACATAGGTAAATGCGTGTTTGGACATGTTAGGACTGAAATGGGACAAGCTGGCAGGTGTGACAACAGATGGTTGTCCAAATCTGACGGGGAAAAATGTTGGACTTTTAAAGAGGATGTAGGATAAAGTGACAGAAATGGACATTTTTGCATTGTATTATACATCAGGAAGTGTTGTGGTGTTGTGTAAGACAGTGTTAAAAATAAAACCACCAAAAGCAATCTGTTTTTGTGTAAAGTTAAGTTAGGTTAAATGAAATTATTATTATTATTATTATTATTTATCTTACGGTATATCAAAAATAATTTGAGCAAAATTTAATTGAAATATTGTCGGTGTGGCCCTCCAGCAGTGCTCAGGTTGCTCATGCGGCCCCCGGTAAAAATGAATTGCCCCCCCCCCCCTGCTCAAACCAAAACAATGTAGGTGAACATATGCTAACATTTGAAACAAAAAACCTCTACATCTTAGCTTTGTGTTATAGATAACAAAGCAATTAAATAATTCATGATTATTTTAATAATGATTTCATTTGTATTTATGTTAACTGTGCTCTAAAGTAAGCTTGTATTTACTATCATTGCTATTATACTGTCAACTGAAACACTTTTGAGGGCTTTAGTACACTCAAAAACATATCATGTCAAAAATGAAAATGTATTGTTGCAGTTGAACAATTGTATTGTTGATAATAAAGGTAAAGTATTGGTATTGATCATTATCAATAGCGCTATTTCTATTGGTATTTGTATTGCTCCATTTTTAGTGTAATAATGCTCATTGTCATTTCTGTATTATTTTTTATTTTCGCTAACTGCTTATTTGCTGTTACTTTTACCATCATATTTGTACATGTCGTATTTGCTGATGTTGCTCTATTGTTGTTGTTGTTGTGTTGGCTGTTGTTGTTTTTGTCTCTCTGTCTAATCCCCCTCTTGTCCCCACAATTCCCCCCCCCTGTCTTCCTTTTTTTCTCTTTCTATCCCCTCCTGCTCCGGCCCGGCTGCACCAAATGATAATATAAACACATTTAATAAAGTCAAATACAAATAAGGCAACAAGAGAAGTATCCTACACTTCTCTTTTGTAAAGCAAATCTGAACAGCCAATATGGGCATCTACATCAACTATATAACAGGACAAAAAAAATAAAAATAAATAAAAATAAAAATAAAAATGAGGGAACACATTTCTCCCATCCTCTCCTCCCTTCACTGGCTCCCAGTGAAGGGCAGAGTGAAATTTAAAGATCCTCACGTATGTATTCAAAGCGCTCAATGGTCTCGCCCCAGCTTACATCAAAGACCTCCTGGACCAACCTGCCAGCTCCAGGCTTGGTCGTTGTCTTAGATCTGACAACCCTGAAGGTCCCACGGTCAAACCTAGTGACAAAGGAATTCCACGACTGTTTATATCGGTATCGGTTGATATCGGAATCGGTAATTAAGAGTTGGACAATATCGGAATATTGGCAAAAAAGCCGTTATCGGACATCTCTTAATTTTAAGTGCGCCTTATAGTCGGAAAAATACGGCATATAATACTAATGTAGGCTCTTGTTCAGTCCTTGCAAGGATTTACATTTGCCATTGTTAAACTTCCTTTTAGATATTGACACAAAATTGATGGAGAGCACGGTATGCATGGTCACATGGTCACAGACTCACACACACACACACGCACACACACACACGCACACACGCACACACGCACTAACACACCACTCAGGTTGGAGTGCGGTGCGAGCACATGGTGAACCTAATAGGTTTAACCTGGCAGCGGGCCCGATGATGTCAGAGTAATCCCTCATTAAAGCCCTGATGACATCACTACTACGCTGGTGAGAGTGTGTGAGCGAGCGTTAAGGCCACATGCTTGTGGACAAGCTTAGCTTGTGCGTGTGTGTGTGTGTGTGTGTGTATCAGAGGGATAGCCTGCGCCAGGTAATCCAGGCCGCGATGTTCCTCAAAAAACACTGGCGATTTGTTTCGATTATGCATGCTCCTGTGTGGTTTATGTAAGTGAACATGCGCTCCCACAACAACCCCATTCAGTACAAAAGAAATTAAAGCGTGTACGAGAGTAGTCAGTGTGCAGCTTGTGCAGCAGTAAAGTCAACACACAGACATTATAGACTTAGACAAACTTGAATGATCCACAAGGGAAATTGTTCCACACAGTAGCTCAGTTACAATGATGGAAAGTGTAAGGATGGAAAGGACAAGGCAGGGATAAATAGACTAAATATAGCGATATAAAATATAACATATATACGTAATATTTACATAATATATGTACAGTATATTATATATACTGATATATTATGTCTATATCATATCCATCCATCCATCCATCCATCCATGTGTCTGCTGGCCTAACATAACCAGAAATTAAGATCATAATCAAAGATAAAAGTATTTTTAAATTTTTTTAAAAATTTAAACTAAGCAAAAATATCTGCCAATAGAACAAGAACATTTGGCTTGTCAAGTCAAAACAAGTAAAATTAGCAAACCTCAATGAACCCAAAAATACCTTAAAATAAATATATATTCTCACTAATAACAAGTGCACTTTTCTTGGTAGAAAAAAAAGAGAGACCTTTTTGCTCAATATGTCGAAAAATATTCTTAAATTAAGTAAATGCTAGTGCCATTATCTTGACATAATGATAGGCATCATGATTTATTTTTTTCCATGCTTGAAGTAAGAAATTATTACTTTAAAAAAGTAGTTTTATACTTGTGAGTGTTGATGACACAGCTTTGCAACAGTTGATATTCTGGTTTCAAGCATGTTTTACTCAATATAGGTCATAAAATCTCAGCAACAAGCTGTAATATCTTACTGAGATCATTTAGGACCAAAACCTTTAAAACAAGTAAAACACTCTAACATAAAATCTGCTTAGTGAGAAGAATTATCTTATCAGACAGAAAATAAGCAACTTGTGATTTAGGGCTATATAAATAAACATTGATTGATTGAAATATCACCCGGGGCCTTCAGAATCAACAATGCGAGCGTCTGTGCACTGTAAGTGAACAGGAACATACAGTTGATAGACAGTCGTGATAGCCAATCAGATCACGAGTTGTTGTCAGTAAGGTCTTCTAGATGGCCTAAGGTTGAACGTGACATTTACGCGTCCTGTGATTGGATACTCACCCGGACCGTTAGCGGATGAATTTGAGAACACTGAGTTGAGAGACAGTTGCGATAGCCAATCCGATCACAAGTTGTTGACAGTAGCCTATCTAGGTAGCCCAGTGGTTCTTAACCTGGGTTCGATCGAACCCTAGGGGTTCGGTGAGTCGGCCTCAGGGGTTCGGCGGAGGTCAAAACACACCCGACTCATCGTTTAAATACAAACTTCTCCCTATCTGCGTATTACGGGTACGGCATCAGCTGACTGGTTTGCAGGTGTGTCATTTGTTGTGAGTTTATGCACTGTGTTGGTTTTGTTGTTTGAACAAGGTGATGTTCATGCACGGTTCATTTTATGCACCAGTAAAAAAACATGGTAACACTTTAGTATGGGGAACATATTCACCATTAATTAGTTGCTTATTAACAGGCAAATTAGTAACATATTGGCTCTTAACTAGTCATTATTAAGTACTTATTAATGCCTTATTTGGCATGGCCTTATTATAACCCTAACCCTCTAACCCTAACCCTGACCCTAACCCTAACCAAATAACTCTAAATTAAGTCTTTATTACTTAGAATATGTTCCCCTAGAGTCCAAAAAACTCTAAATTAAGTCTTTGTTACTTAGAATATGTTCCCCATACTAAAGTGTTACCAAAAACATATAAATTTGTCTTGAATTTGAAAAAAACCAACATTTTATTTTTCACTAAAGAAGGGTTCGGTGAATGCGCATATGAAACTGGTGGGGTTCGGTACCTCCAACAAGGTTAAGAACCACTGAGGTAGCCCGATGTTAACGAGACTGTGATTGGATACTCACTTGTCACTCCAAAGTGAGTATCCATTCACAAGTTGCAACGTTCTTACTTGTATCTGTCAGTAAACTCACCATGAATAACACCTTCGAATTCCTTTCTAAGTCTATAACAAGATCTGATAGCTCAGTTACAGCTCTTTTTATTAGCAAATCTGTGTTATATGTGTTTTACGTTGCACGATTGCACCAAGACAAATTCCTAGTTTGTGAACCTGTTCTCAAACAATGGCAATAAAAACTATTCTGATTCTGATTCTGATGAAAGCGCTAAAACATACCGGTGTAGTGAGTTTACATTATTCACCAAAGGAACTTTAGTTATTAGAGGGTTCCGGTCGGACGTTTTTTTCACGGGACACATTTCCGGCGGATAAGGAGATGATGCTCTGTTATTGATTTAAGTCTGAATGTCATTAAAACAGTTAGCTCCATCTTTTGACACTTCTTCCACTCCCGTCCTTGCACGCTACACGGCTACAACAAAGATGACGGGGAGAAAACGCTGCCGAAGGTGAGCCACGTAAATAAAACTGCCCACAAAACGGCGCATCCGGAAGCGACTGTCAGAAAGGGGCTTGAAGATGATCTGTAAAACATAATCTGTGCAACATTTTGACCAAAGAACCACTATTACATGTTATGTATGTTTTCAATTTAGAAACAAATGATAATAATAGGACTCCTTTAATGCGCCCTATAATCCGGTGCGCCTTATATATGAAAAAAAGATCGAAAATCGACCATTTGTCGGCAGTGCGCCTTATAATCAATCCGGTGCGCCCTAAGGTCCGGAAAATACGGTAATTGCTGTCCTGACCCGACACCCTGAAGTGATTGCTAATCCATATTAAACCAGTCATAGTCGTCACTACAATTATGAGGCGGCCCTCTTAGGTCTTCCGAGAAAGCAATGTGGCCCACGTCGAAAAGGAGTTTGACACCCCTGGTTTAAGGCTGTAAAACACACACAGTAGGTTTTGAATCAGCCCAAAGTGTGTGTGTGAGTGTGTGTGTTGGAAGTGTTTTTCAACAGCCTACAAGGTGTGAGTGTGTCCTACCGGATAGAAGAGAAATGTAACAGTTGGGATTGTGCAAGTGGGAGTGCGTTTCCTACAAAGGAAGCCCAGCACAATTGCATTCATAATGTGCCAGCACACACACACACACACACACACACACACACACACACACACACACACACACACACACACACACACACACACACACACACACACACACACACACACACACACACACACACACACACACACACAGACGTATTTGTTACTGTCTTGAGACCTCCGAAAAATGCCGACCTCTTTAGGACCACCCTTTCTAGATATATAAACATTTGTATTTACAACATTAATAATATATACATACTATGCAAATATAAAAAAAAGCTTGTTGTGAAAAATGAGTTGGATTTTCACAATTACACTAGAAAAACTTGGAATTTTGGCAGTATTATAATAAAATCAAAGTTGTAATTTTACTCAACGCAAGTCAAAATTCTACAAGAAAAACTGAACATTTGTGCAATATTATGACACAAGTTGGAATTTTACTCAATGACAGTCGCGATTTTACAAGGAAAGCTAAAAATGTTGGCGATGTTTTGAAAAGAGTCGTAATTTTACTCGACAAAAGTCACAATTTTATGAGAAAACTTAAAAATATTGGCAATATTATAATAATAATCTGAAATTTACTTGGCAAAATTATGACAAAAGTCATCATTTTACTCAAAAAAAAATTCACCATTTTACAAGATCAACAAAAAAATGGGCAATATTGTGATACAAGTCAGAATTCCATACGACAAATGTCACTATTTTGCATTAAAAAGTAATAATTTTACATAAAAAAATAATAATTTTAAGAGAATATATTGCAATATTACAGAAACTGTAATAAATTGTTCCCAATTTTATGAGAAAAAAGTCACGACATTGTGAGAAAAAGTATGGTTTTTAGTAATTTTTTTTGTTGTTGTTGAATTTTTGGTTTGTAATTGGTTTTTAATCTTGATTATTTACTTCAAGTTATTAGAGTATGTCTCTATATACATATTTATTTATTTATTTGTCATTAATTTTGGCCAAAGGGGGCGCATTTCAACATTTTACACACACTTGTTCTTTCATATGTTGACCAGAGGGGGAGCGCTTGTAAAACCGACACACAGTCAATTTGAAAAATCCCTCCTTTTTGGGACCACCCTCATTTTAATAGATTTCACCACCTGGGGTGCAAATGAGATCTCAATTTTTTGTAATGTGCTTAAGGCCGATGACAAACGAGTCACGGACAACAGATAGCCCCTGTGCCGCACTTTGGGCATAGTCTTAGTACCGTAGGGTATTTGTTCATCCTATGGTCAGATATGGGACGCGGGTTGTCTTATGTCAGCACCGGAAGTCGTAAAATCAGCTGTTCACCTGGCGGGTTTTTTCGGGGGATGAATAGGGAAGTCCTTCTTTAGCTGCTGTCTTGTTTTATCATATATTGCTGCCTTTGCATCTGTCAATGTTTACTTTTGTAGGCACATTAAATCAACAAAAAAATCCTGACTTTGGAGCAATGTTCACGGACTCTAGTATTTGGCTCTCTATTAGATGCAATGGTTTTCCGTATTGGGACCATGATTTCGGTCCTACCTTGTTCACCCGTCCTCATATGGAAGGTACTTTTCCTTGTTGATGTCTCAAAAAGGGTAGAGAAACACCCACACACACACACACACACAGTCCCACACACACACACACACACACACACACACACACACACACACACACACACACACACACACACACACACACACACACACACACACACACACACACACACACACACACACACACACACACACACACACACAGTCACACAGTCACACACACTGATATTTGTTACACTCTTGATACCTCCAAAAAATGCCTATCTCTTTAGTCCCACCCTAAATATAATAATAATAATAATTATATATAATAATATATACATACTATGCAAATATAAAAAAGGTAAGCTTTTAGTTAATTTTTTTGTTTGTAATTGGATTTTAATCTTCATTATTTACTTCAAGTTATTACAGTATGTCTCTATATATACATATTAGTGTTGTAACGATACCAATATTTTGGTACCGGTACTCACATTTTTTCGGTACTTTTTGGTACTTTTCTAAATAAAGTTCCCACAAAAAAATTGCATTATTGGCTTTATTTTAACAAAAAAATCTTAGAGTACATTAAACATATGTTTCTTATTGCACGTTTGTCCTTAAATAAAATAGTGAACATATTCGACAACTTGTCTTTTAGTGGTAAGTAAACAAACAAAGGCTCCTAATTAGTCTGCTGACATATGCAGTAACATATTGTGTCATTTATCATTCTATTATTTTGTGAACATTATTAAGGACAAGTGGTAGAAAATGAATTATTAATCTAATCTTGTTCATTTACTGTCAATATCTGCTTACTTTCTCTTTTAACATTTTCTATCCACACTTATGTTGAAATGTAATAATTACTTATTCTTCTGTTGTTTGGATACTTTACATTAGTTTTGGATGATACCACACCGGAACCGGTACTGTTCAGAGACGGTATCGTACCGAAAATGATTAATTAGTATCGTGGTACTATACTAATTCCGGTATACCGTACAGCCCTAATACATACACTACCGTTCAAAAGTTTGGGGTCACATTGAAATGTCCTTATTTTTGAAGGAAAAGCACTGTACTTTTCAATGAAGATAACTTTAAACTAGTCTTAACTTTAAAGAAATACACTCTATACGTTGCTAATGTGGTACATGACTATTGTAGCTGCAAATGTCTGGTTTTTGGTGCAATATCTACATAGGTGTATAGAGGCCCATTTCCAGCAACTATCACTCCAGTGTTCTAAAGGTACAATGTGTTTGCTCATTGGCTCAGAAGGCTAATTGATGATTAGAAAACCCTTGTGCAATCATGTTCACACATCTGAAAACAGTTTAGCTCGTTACAGAAGCTACAAAACTGACCTTCATTTGAGTAGATTGAGTTTCTGGAGCATCACATTTGTGGGGTCAAGTAAACGCTCAAAATGGCCAGAAAAAGAGAACTTTCATCTGAAACTCGACAGTCTATTCTTGTTCTTAGAAATGAAGGCTATTCCACAAAATTGTTTGGGTGACCCCAAACTTTTGAACGGTAGTGTATATATGTATTTTTTAAATTGTATTAATTTTGGCCAAAGGGAGCGCAATTCAATTTCTTACACACACTTGTTATTTCATATGTTGACCAGAGGGGTAGCACTTTTAAAACCCATACACAGTCAATTTGAAGAATCCCTCCTTTTTGCGACCACCCTAATTTTGATAGATTTCACCACCAGGGGTGCAAATGAGACATTCTCTACTAGATGCAATGGTTTTCCGTATTGGGACCATGGTTCATGTCCTAACTTGTTCACCGGTCCTCATATGGAAGGTACTTTTCCTTGTTGATGTCTCAAGAAGGGTAGAAATACAAGAACACACACACACACACACACACACACGGGTAAAAATGTTTTTACCCGTGTTTATTTTATGTCAGGAAAAGTGAACCAAAGTACAAGAAAAGTGTACAAAGCACCAACCAGACCAGTCAGCCAGGTATGTGCATGTGTGTGTGCGTGTGCATGTGCGCGTGCATGTGAGCGTGGGGTTGGGCGGAGGGTTTCCCTCCCTAAAGCAAAGTCTGTAATCTGTTTATGCGGCACACCGTCATAAACACCGAGTATAAACGTCACCAGCCTCGGCTGCTAATGAGGGCGATTCCCAGAACGAGTGCCAGGCTCCAACCCTCCCCTCACGCCAAACCACGAGGGGACACGGTCGCACCACACTAACGCATGTAGTCACCACGGACTACGCATTCATTAACTCATACAAGGGGGTTATGTTTCCTAGACTGTTTTTTTTTAACTGGAATAAGCGGAAAACAAAAACCACCCATTCATGAAACTCAGGTAAGTCCATCAGTGAATAATGCGTGAATCTCAGGGTATAGCCCACGGGTGTCCAAAGTGCGGCTCTGAGTGCCTTCTGCCGCCCACAGCTGACTTTTTATTTGCCTGTGACAAATTTTAAAAATTCCATTAAGTAGACCTTTTAAAACATTATGGGAGGGGCTTGGGGCCAGACTGAAGACAACAAGAACAACTATAAATGTTGTCACTGGCATGTAGGTCTTGTTTCTTTATAAATAATACCAGCTTAGCACAAACTGACCAACATTGGCTTGAGCAAGTGTATTTAAAAGTGATGTCCGATAATATCAAACTGCCGATATTACCGGCCAATAAATGCTTTAAAATGTGATATCGGAAATTATCGGTATCGGTTTCAAAAAGTAAAATGTATGACTTTTTAAAACGGACGTAGGGAGAAGTACAGAGCGCCAATAAACCTTAAAGCAGGGATGTCAAACTCATTTTAGATCGGGGGCCACATGGAGAAAAATTTACTCCCAGGTGGGCCGGACTGGTAAAATCACGGCACAATAACTGAAAAATAAAGACAACTTCAGATTGTTTTCTTTGTTTAAAAATAGAACAAGCACATTCTGAAAATGTACAAATCATAATGTTGTTGTTTTTTCTTTTTTACAATTACCTGTTGCGGTCAATAGTATATATACTTTATTTGTTGTTATTTATATTTTCTGAATACATTAAGTGATAATGTTAATCAGTCAACGCATTGGGGTTAATTTTCAATCTATCAAGATATATTTTTTTTATACATCCATCCGATTTCTACCGCTTGTCCCGTTCGGGGTCGCTGGGGGTGCTGGAGCCTATTTCAGCTTCATTCGGCCGGAAGGCGGGGTACACCCTGGACAAGTCGCCACCTCATCACAGGGCCAACACAGATAGATTTTTATCAAAATCAAATTACAGGATGTTATTCATGTAAGTTGATAATTTTCCTCGACTGATGTACAAACATCATGTGGTTTATTTTGTACATATGTAGCATCATCTACAAAGATACAAAGAGTTGCTATTGCTACATCCGGTGGACACATTTAAAACAGCTGTTTTTTTCATTAAAACATTTCAGGGTAATTTTATACTTAGCAAACTCATCCCGCGGGCCGGTTAAAACCTGTTCGCGGGCCTGATCCGGCCCTCGGGCCGTACGTTTGACATCCCTGCCTTAAAGGCACTGCCTTTGCGTGCCGGCCCAGATACATAATATTTACGGCTTTTCACACACACAAGTGAATGCAACGCCTACTTGGTAAACAGCCATACAGGTCACACTGAGGGTGGCGGTATAAACAACTTTAACACTGTTACAAATATGCGCCACACTGTGAACCCACACCAAACAAGAATGACAAACACATTTCGGAGAGAACATCCGCACCGTAGCACAACAGAACAAATACCCAGAACCCCTTGCAGCACTAACTCTTCCGGGACGCTACAATATACAAACCCCGCTACCTCCCCCACCTTAACCCCGCCCCCCCACCTCAACCTCCTCATGCTCATGTCCCAAATTCCAAGCTGCTGTTTTGAGGCATGTTAAAAAAACATGTGGAACAGTACATAAGGATGGGTTGAACAATGCTCGGTTAACTTGTTTTCACACTTGGTGTGGTATCATCCAAAACTAATGTAAAGTATCCAAACAACAGAAGAATAAGTAATTATTACATTTCAACATAAGTGTGGATAGAAAATGTTAAAAGAGAAAGTAAGCAGATATTAACAGTAAATGAACAAGATTAGATTAATAATTCATTTTCTACCACTTGTCCTTAATAATGTTGACAAAATAATAGAATGATAAATGACACAATATGTTACTGCATATGTCAGCAGACTAATTAGGAGCCTTTGTTTGTTTACTTACCACTAAAAGACAAGTTGTCTAGTATGTTCACTATTTTATTTAAGGACAAACGTGCAATAAGAAACATATGTTTAATGTACTCTAAGATTTTTTGGTTAAAATAAAGCCAATAATGCAATTTTTTTTGTGGGAACTTTATTTAGAAAAGTACCAAAAAGTACCGAAAAAATGTGAGTATCGGTACCAAAATATTGGTATCGTTACAACACTAATATGTATATATAGAGACATACTGTAATAACTTGAAGTAAATAATGAAGATTAAAATCCAATTACAAACAAAAAAATTAACTAAAAGCTTACCTTTTTTATATTTGCATAGTATGTATATATTATTATATATAATTATTATTATTATTATATTTAGGGTGGGACTAAAGAGATAGGCAATATGACATAAATCCTGTTTGTGCAACACCGCCATTAAAGCTGAGACTGTTATACTGTTTTTAATACAGCGTACTGGAATGTGTTCAACCTCCCAGTCTTAGTGATCAGGGCTGTCTGCACTCCACTCGCTGCTATTTTAACACGGACAAGTTCAGCGGTCCAAGTGTGACAGAGGTTACGGCCAATAAGCTCAAAGCAGGACGTACACATTAATTGACTGCGGTCTTCAAACGTGACCCCTCGACATTGTTTTCTTTCATTGCTATTTATTAGCAGCGGTGGCACTATTGAAGCGCGGCGCTCCTTTGTTCGCGCAGGAAGGACCCGGCCGTGATAACATCTCTCTGCTAGCCTCAGGTTTTGTTTGGGTCAAAGACTGACGTACATGGCTGCACAGTGGCACCCTGAGTCACCGCCACCGCTGAGGTAATTCTCTTTTGCACAGTCTGTGGTTACGACCACAAAATTAATCAGCTTTCGAGGACAAAGGAACCGAGTTTAGAGGAATTTGGTGACAGTTGTAGTGAAGTGAAGTGAATTATGTTTATATAGCGCTTTTCTCTAGTGACTCAAAGCACTTTACACAGTGAAACCCAATATCTACGTTACATTTTTAAACCAGTGTGGGTGGCACTGGGAGCAGGTGGGTAAAGTGTCTTGCCCAAGGACACAACGGCAGTGACTAGGTTGGCAGAAGCAGGGCTCGAACCTGGAACCCTCAAGTTGCTGGCACGGCCATACTTTCCAACCCTCCCGATTTTCCTGGGAGACTCCCGATTTTCAGAGCCCCACTTTGTGAACAATTGCGTGAGCAAAGTGCTTAAGAACAACATTTCTCTAACAAGCTATCGCAAGGAATTTAGGGATTTCACCATCTGCGGTCCGTAATATCATCAAAAGGTTCAGAGAATCTGAAGAAATCACTGCTCGTAAGCGTAATAAACATTGAATACCCGTGACCTTCGATCCCTTAGGCGGTACTGCATCAAAAAGCGACATCAGTGTGTAAAGGATATCACCACATTGGCTCAGGAACACTTCAGAAAACCACTGTCAGTAACTACAGTTGGTCGCTACATCTGTAAGTGCAAGCTAAAACTCTACTATGCAAAGCGAACGCCATTTATCAACAACACCCAGAAACGCCGCCGGCTTCGCTGGGCCCGAGCTCCTCTAAGATGGACTGATGCAAAGTGAAAAAGTGTCCTCATTTCAAATTGTGTTTGGAAACTGTAGACCAGGGGTCCCTAAACTTTTTGACTCCGGGGCCGCATTGGCGTAAAACAATTTGGCTGGGGGCCGCGCTACATATATATATATATATATATATATATGTATATATATATATATATATATATATTATTATTATTAAAGGCACTGCCTTTGCGTGCCGGCCCAATCACATAATATCTACGGCTTTTCACACACACACAAGTGAATGCAAAGCATACTTGGTCAACAGCCATACAGGTCACACTGAGGGTGCCCGTATAAACAACTTTAACACTGTTACAAATATGCGCCACACTGTGAAGCCAGAATGAAGCCAGAATGAAAAAACACATTTCGGCAGAACATCCGCACCGTAACACAACATAAACACAACAGTACAAATACACACCACCCCCAACTCAACCCCGCCCACCTAAACCTCCTCATCCTCTCTCAGGGAGAGCATGTCCCAAATTCCAAGCTGCTGTTTTGAGGCATGTTTAAAAAAAATAATGCACTTTGTGACTTCAATAATAAACATGGCAGTGCCATGTTGGCATTTTTTTCCATAACTTGAGTTGATTTATTTTGGAAAACCTTGTTACATAGTTTAATGCATCCAGCGGGGCATCACAACAAAATTAGGCATAATAATGTGTTAATTCCACGACTGTATACATCGGTATCGGTTGATATCGGAATCGGTAATTTAAGAGTTGGACAATATCGGAATATCGGCAAAAAAGCCATTATCGGACATCTCTAGTTGTAATATACAGTGGTCTAGAAACACACAATACTATTTTATACTAAGAGTTTAATATGTTGACTGTAGCTACAAAAGTGAACCAAAGTATTATGAGCAGTTCTCAGAGTGATTACAAGAAAACAGCTGTGAGAGTTCCAATCAAAACCAATCATTCGGTGTCATGTTAGTTTTTCATTCTTCACCAATCAGTACAGCTGCGACGTTCCCAATTTCTTCCCAAAAACATGCGTCATGGTCGTGGGAAGGTGCCAGACGGCCCTCTCCATCTTTCTTTCTCATTGATCTGTCTGTCGTCTTCCCCCTTCCAACTTTTGTGCGGAGCGATGAACGGCAGATTGAACGGCCCGTGTAGCAGCTGCTGTGCGGACGGCGCAGCCTGATGAATCGAATTGGAAAAAGAAAAAAATGGACATTTTAGAATGAATGCGATGGCTGAGCCGCCTCTGGAGCTTTTGTGGAGCGCCACATCACTCTGGAATTGTTCATGTTGTTATGGAAGGACGGTGTCATGTTGCCACACCTGCACAATTGATATCTAAGAATGAAATTAGTAGGAAGGCACTGACTTCAAAGCCTTCATTGGTCAAATATTGTTAACTCTGATCTATGCCTCGAAGGCTAGCTCTAACTAACTCTTTTGTGTCATTGAAGAGGCTTTATTGGGCTGACCAGTCGCAACCTGATTTACTTCGATTGTCACTTTGACACCAGAGGAGCAGATGTTTTTGCACAGTTTTTTGCTTGAAGTGTATCTATAGTACAAACCCCATTTCCATATGAGTTGGGAAATTGTGTTAGATGTAAATATAAACGGAATACAATGATTTGCAAATCATTGTATGTCCTCTAATTAATACAATTGCTCCTCCAAACCAGTTCTAATAAGATCCATGTTACATCATTGTTAGAATAATTATGTGTAACTTATCACACAACTTTAATATGCTTAAAGTCCGTTGCTATAGTTATTAGCTATAGTGCTCAAGCTATACTTTTTCTATCTGTGCAAGGACAAAACTTCTTGTCTGAGGGGTGGCCTCAGCCGCAGATGTTACCTTTGTTTTAGCCCGCTAACAGCCAAGGACTTCAAGGACCTCAACGAAGATAAGACGACAGCACGCAGACGAAGTGAAGTGAAGTGAATTACATTTATATAGCGCTTTTTCTCAAGTGACTCAAAGCGCTTTACATTGTGAAACCCAATATCTAAGTTACATTTAAACCAGTGTGGGTGGCACTGGGAGCAGGTGGGTAAAGTGTCTTGCCCAAGGACACACCGGCAGTGACTAGGATGGCGGAAGCGGGAATTGAACCTGCAACCCTGAAGTTGCTGGCACGGCCACTCTACCAACCGAGCTATACCGCCCCCCTACGAAGCAGAGACAAGGCGAAATCCCAAGGCCCCCCAGCACATTCCGTCACGTATTGTGCGTACTGGAGCTGCTTTGCATGATATGCATGACCACTCCTTTTAGAGGCGGCCTCAGTGATGTTGACTGTGGAACTCCTGAATAAATAGAGGGACGCGGGAGCTGTACCTTAGAGAAGTGGTTCTCAACCTTTTTTCACTGATGTACCCCCTGTGAACATTTTTTTAATTCAAGTACCCCCTAATCAGAGCTAAGCATTTTTGGTTGAAAAAAAGAGATAAAGAAGTAAAATATAGCACTATGTCATCAGTTTCTGATTTATTAAATTGTGTAACAGTGCAAAATATTGCTCATTTGTAGTGGTCTTTCTAGAACTATTTGGAAAAAAATATATAAAAATAGCTAAAAACTTGTTGAAAAATAAACAAGTGATTCAATTATAAATAAAGATTTCTACACATAGAAGTAATCATCAACTTAAAGTGCCCTCTTTGGGGATTGTAATAGAGATCCATCTGGATTCATGAACTTCATTCTAAACATTTCTTCACAAAAAAAAAAAATCTTTAACATCAATATTTATGGAACATGTCCAAAAAAATCTAACTGTCAACATTGAATATTGCATTGTTGCATTTCTTTTTGACAGACATTTTATTGAGGGTCAAACCATCATGGCATGGGGGAAACTCTGGGTTTATGGTAATGAATGGAATAGCCTACTTGATTTGATGTTCAGTTTATGAAGTTACATTCATATTTTGTTGAAGTATTATTTAATAAATATATTTATAAAGGATTTTTGAATTGTTGCTATTTTTAGAATATTTAAAAAAAATCTCACGTACCCCTTGGCATACCTTCAAGTACCCCCAGGGGTACGCGTACCCCCATTTGAGAACCACTGCCTTAGAGCGTAGGGCGAGACTGTGACCAAGTGTGCAGCTCCATGCGTTCTCCTCATTAGCTAAATTGAACTCTGTCTCTGCATGATTCCTTGCTTCTTGTCTGATTAATAGATGTCATCAGTGTTTGAACCTGACAATAAAAGGAACGTTTACAATATGAAACAATCCCAAAATTCAAAGCACACCAGTGCGCAAAACTTTGTGCAATAAATGCGATCGCTCCTCTTGCCAGTTATTACTGATTAGCACCACCTTGCATGGTTAGAAATATCCATCAGAATTAACCCGAACTACTCCAAAAAATCTATAACTTTAAATTTCACTGCCGCGCAATGTCATGTATATTAAACTGTAGAACTTAACACAACATGTCAATGAAATTAAATACAAAATATATTTGCCAGGAATCATTTGTGTTGATTAACAGACCATAATGAGTGCATTTCAAACAGCATTGTACACACATTTCATTATATTTATAGGAACGCTCAGTGTCCATTCAAAAATAGTCATTAAATTGCGAAGCAAAAGCAAGAGTGAAGCATCTAAACCAGGGGTGTCAAACGTACGGCCCGGATCAGGCCCGCGAACAGGTTTTATCCGGCCCGCGGGATGAGTTTGCTAAGTACAAACCCTGTTTTCATATGAGTTGGGAGATTGTGTTAGATGTAAATATAAACGGAATACAATGATTTGCAAATCATTTTCAACCCATATTCAATTGAATATGCTACAAAGACAACATATTTGATGTTCAAACTGATAAAAAAAAATTTCTTTGTAAATAATCATTTACTTTAGAATTTGATGCCAGCAACACGTGACAAGGAAGTTGGGAAAGGTGGCAATAAATACTGATAAAGTTGAGGAATGCTCATAAAACACTTAATTGGAACATCCCACAGTTGAACAGGCAAATTGGGAACAGGTGGGTAACATGATTGGGTATAAAAGTAGATTCCATGAAATGCTCAGTCATTCACAAACAAGGATGGGGCGAGGGTCACCACTTTGTCAACAAATGCGTGAGCAAATTGTTGAACAGTTTAAGAAAAACCTTTCTCAACCAGCTATTGCAAGGAATTTAGGGATTTCACCATCTGCGGTCCGTAATATCATCAAAGGGTTCAGAGAATCTGGAGAAATCACTGCACGTAAGCAGCTAAGCCCGTGACCTTTGATCCCTCAGGGTGTGCTGCATCAACAAGCGACATCAGTGTGTAAATGATATCACCACATGGGCTCAGGAACACTTCAGAAACCCACTGTCAGTAACTACAGTTTGTCGCTACATCTGTAAGTGCAAGTTAAAACTCTACTATGCGAATTGAAAACGTGCCATCATTGAGTTCCATCTCGTACAATCTGGGGGGAGGGGGGTGAGGCGCATTCCCAGTTAGCCTCCATGCAGATGAAACTGAGACGAATCAGTGAGTAACAGCCATGCTTCAAGTTGTTTCTTAATCAATGAAACACGGCACTAAAGACACTACATTATGCTGCGTACGATAAGCCTCACTTTCTCATTACTTGCTGCACGTTGAAGGGTTCTACTACGTGTCGGACCATGGAGAGAGTGTGGAGAACCTATTAAGTGTCAGAGCAACAAGCGCATGCAGCAAGAAGGAAAGATGGATGCTGGAGTTGGGCGGCAGTAAAAAGAAGGCATTTTCCAAAGCAAAATTATGCACAAAGCAAACTACAATCTGCTACCCAAGAATGTACAACAATTCTTCTCAACAAAAGAGGAGAAATATAATCTTCGAGAAAAATGTAGATTAAAACATTTGTATGCACGTACAACACTTGAGACCTTCAGTATATCAGTATGTGGAACTAAAAATATGGAATGGATTAAGCAAAGAAATCAAACAATGTACTAGGGTTGTACGGTATACCGGTGTTAGTATAGTACCGCGATACTAATGAATCATTTTCGGTACTATGCCGCCTCTGAAACGTACCGGTATCGCCCGCGTCGTCGTCACGTCGTGTCATTGCTGGTTTACAAGCAGACGAGCATGTTCAGCAGCGCACAATCACAGAGTACTTACAAGCAGACACAGTGTGTAGACAGAAAAGGGAAAACAGACGCATTTTGGCTTAAAAACTAACAATAAAAGTGAAGTTATAATACTGAAACGCCCTCAGGAAGAGGTGCTTTAAGACATGTTTTAGCTACTTCTAAATCAGTAATCCTCACCTCCATGGCGACAAATAAAGTACGTTTCTTACAAGTATCATCCCTGCAGGACGAGGAATATCTAAACATGCTTCACTACACACCGTAGCTCACCAACGTCACAATGTAAACAAACACCATTGGTGGATCTACACATAACATCCACTGTAATGATACCAAGTACAGGACCGTATCTAGTCAATACTAATATGATTACGTCTATATTTTTTGGCATCACATCTTCTTTCTTCTTTTTTTAAATGTATATTATGTTTATAAACTCAGGAAATATTGTCCCTGGACTCATGAGGACTCTGAATATGACCAATGTATGATCCTGTAACTACTTGGTATCGGATTGATACCCAAATGTGTGGTATCATCCAAAACTAATGTAAAGTATCAAACAACAGAAGAATAAGTGATTATTACATTTTAACAGAAGTGTAGATAGAACATGTTAAAAGAGAAAGTAAGCAGATATTAACAGTAAATGAACAAGTAGATTAATAATTCATTTTCTACCACTTGTCCTTAATAATGTTGACAAAATAATAGAATGATAAATGACACAATATGTTACTGCATACGTCAGCAGACTAAATTAGGAGCCTTTGTTTGTTTACTTACTACTAAAAGACAAGTTGTCTTGTATGTTCACTATTTTATTCAAGGACAAACGTGCAATAAGAAACATATGTTTAATGTACCGTATGATTCTTTTGTTAAAATAAAGCCAATAATGCAATTTTTTTGTGGTCTCGTTTATTTAGAAAAGTACTGAAAAGTATCGAAATAATTTTAGTGCCGCTACCAAAATATTGGTATCGTTACAACACTACAATGTACTAATATAATCCACTTCAAGAAACTCTTCAAACTTAAAGTGTTTACAAAGTACAAAGAAGAAGAACCACGACAAACATTCTGAAATTATTTCATCCATCCGTTCATTTTTTAGATAATCTTACTTATCTCACCATATGAAATATAACTTACTTCACTAATTATTATCGTATTTTTCGGACTATAAGTCGCAGTTTTTTTCATAGTTTGGCCGGGGGTGCGACTTTTACTCAGGAGTGACTTATGTGTGAAATTGTTAACACATTACCGTAAAATATCAAATAATATTATTTAGCTCATTCACGTAAGAGACTAGACGTATAAGATTTCATGGGATTTAGCGATTAGGAGTGACGGATTGTTTGGTAAACGTATAGCATGTTCTATATGTTATAGTTATTTGAATGACTCTCACCATAATATGTTACGTTAACATACCAGGCACGTTCTCAGTTGGTTATTTATG
The DNA here is from genome assembly GCF_033978785.1 of Entelurus aequoreus. NCBI lineage: Eukaryota > Metazoa > Chordata > Actinopteri > Syngnathiformes > Syngnathidae > Entelurus > Entelurus aequoreus. The sequence goes on along the minus strand of NC_084747.1, from coordinate 45,235,528 downwards.
CGTCATATAACGTACACTTATTCAGCCTGTTGTTCACTATTCTTTATTTATTTTAAATTGCCTTTCAAATGTCTATTCTTGGTGTTGGGTTTTATCAAATAAATTTCCCCAAAAAATGCGACTTATACTCCAGTGCGACTTATATATGTTTTTTCCCTTCTTTATTATGCATTTTCGGTCGGTGTGACTTATACTCCGGAGCGACTTATAGTCCGAAAAATACGGTATTTGTTTATCAATCTATTTTCAATGTTATTACTTTAAAAAGTATATTGTGAATAAATTGAGAACAGGAAGTGAACAAACGTTTTAGAAACTGCTATGTAAAGGAACAGGGGTAGGATTAAATCAACTCTGCTTCTTCCTACTCCTTTTCGAAACATGTTGAATAGAGACACTGGAAATTGTGACGTATCATGTCGTATGCATGCATGTTCCAAATAAACACAAACTCGACTCAACTCGAAAGTAACTGGCAGAGAGAGTAATCCAAACTGTGACATTGTGACATTATATTGTTTTGTCTTCATATCTAAGAAAGAAAGGAAATATGAGCCAAGAACGTCAATTGACCCCAAAGCAAAGAGAACGTGAAAAATGCGTCCTTTGTCTTTCACCCCAAAATAAACCCTCCTCCTTAAAACCCTCTAAAGGCTTAGTGGCCACATGCGTGGACAGCACCTTTTAGATCTTATTTCCAAAACTGTGTACACTACTGAATTGTGGTCTTATGCCGACATATGGACACGTATACTGCCATCTGGTGGTGTCAGAAGAGTACAACATACAAGGGAATTTGGAAAAAAAAGTGTAAAAATAAAAATGAGTATGTCACTACAAATGAAGTATTTGGCGACCTTCTATCACTCGGCTGCATAACAGTGTGGTACGCCAGCCGCACTGAAGCAGACAAACAGGCGATTCAGAGGGTCGTAAAGTCTGCGCAAAAAATCATCGGCTGCTCCTTCCCCTCCCTGAAGGATTTACACAACTCCCGCTGCCTCAACAGAGCAAAAAGCATCACCAAGGACAGCACACACCCTGGCTTCCACCTATTCAACCTGCTACCATCGGGCAGGCGCTATAGGTGCATCAGAGCCAGAACAAACAGACTCAGAGACAGCTTCTTTCCCAGAGCTGTCACCATCTTGAACTCTAACTTATAATAATAATTCACCCCTATACAATATCCTACCCTAATGCCCTACTGTGCAATATTACCCTTCGAGTGCAACACATCCGACACGGATTGTTATTTATTACTGCGGTACTCTTGTCTTGTTCTGTATATTGTACAGTATTTTGTATTTCTATAGTGTTTTGTGTATTGTACAGGATTGCTTATTATCTTTATTGGATAGTAGTTTGTTTATTTCAATTGTTAGTTTTTTCTTTATTACCTGTTGTGTAATTTAATTTATTTTTACCCCATATTTGTTCCCACTACCGCACCTTAAATTGGAGTCCTTAATCTCGTTAAATGCAAATATAATGACAATAAAGTCCATTATATTCTATTCTAAGTACACGTTTGATGGACTAATAAGTACATCATATCAAAAGATGATTTTTACTTGTTATTCTAATTAGGGTCCAATAAGCCCAAATAGCAAAGAGAAATAAAAAAAAGCATGTAAACAAACATCTTAAAGAGGGTAAACCATACTCGTTTGGTCAGCTTTTTCTTTAATCAAAGCCATGTGACTTATTGCATCACAACACTTTTCCCACGGTGCACACCACTGAGCAGCACAAATGTGTGCGTGCGTCACGGTGTCACTATCGTCACAGTCTGATGGGAAAGAGTGACTTTTTCCAAACTATATTCCGCCATAACCACATGTGCCACACCCACAATGAATTATATGCCCAGTGTCTCTCCTTTAAACACTTGAAACTTTAAGCTGCAACAATTACAAAAAAATAGTCCACAAAATCCTAGAGGGACTGACAAAAATGCAGCTTCGTTATTTATTATCCCACAAAAACATTTACAAGTGAAGTTGGTACGTTGTGTAAATTGTAAATAAAAACAAAATACAATGAATTGCAAATCCTTTTCAACCTATATTCAATTGAACACACTGCAAAGACAAGATATTTAACGTTCGAACTGGAAAACTTTTGTTATTTTTTTGCACATTTTAACTCATTCGGAATTTCATGCCTGCAACATGTTTCAAAAAAGCTGGCACAAGTGGCAAAAAAGACTGAAAAAATTGAGGAATGCTCATCAAACACTTATTTGGAACATCCCACAGGTGGACAGGCTAGTTGGGAACGGGTGGGTGCCATGATTGGGTATAAAAGCAGCTGTTATGAAATGCTCAGTCATTCACAAACAAGGATGGGGCGAGGGTCACAACAAATGCGTGAGAAAATTATTGAAAAGTTTAAGAACAAGGAATTCAGGGATTTCACCATCTACGGTCCGTAATATCATCAAAAAGTCAGAGAATCTGGAGAAAACCAACATTGAATGCCCGCGACCTTCAATCCCTCAGACACCGTACTGCAGGTACTGCATCAAAAAGCGACATCAGCGTGTAAAGGATATCACCACATGGGCTCAGGAACACATCAGAAAACCACTGTCAGTAACTACAGTTCGTCGTTACATCTGTAAGTGCAAGTTTAAACTCTACTATGCAAAGCGAACGCCATTTATCAACAACACCCAGAAACGCTGAGCCCCAGCTTTCTCAACCAGCTATTGCAAGGAATTTAGGGATTTCAGCATCTACGGTCCGTAATATCATCAAAGGGTTCAGAGAATCTGGAGAAATCACTGCACGTAAGCAGCTAAGCCCGTGATCTTCGATCCCTCAGGCTGTACTGCATCAACAAGCGACATCAGTGTGTAAAGGATATCACCACATGGGCTCACGAACACTTCAGAAACCCACTGTCAGTAACTACAGTTGGTCGCTACATCTGTAAGTGCAAGTTAAAACTCTCCTATGCAAGGCGAAAACCGTTTATCAACAACACCCAGAAACGCCGTCGGCTTCGCTGGGCCTGAGCTCATCTAAGATGGACTGATACAAAGTGGAAAAGTGTTCTGTGGTCTGACAAGTCCACATTTCAAATTGTTTTTGGAAACCGTGGACATCGTGTCCTCCGGACCAAAGAGGAAAATAACCATCCGTACTGTTCTAGGCGCAAAGTTCAAAAGCCAGCATCTGTGATGGTATGGGGGTGTATTAGTGCCCAAGGCAAGGGTAACTTACATATCTGTGAAGGCACCATTAATGCTGAAAGGTACATATAGGTTTTGGAGTAACAAATTATGCCATCCTAGCAACGTCTTTTTCATGGACGCCCCTGCTTATTTCAGCAAGACATAGTAAAAGAGTGCGGGTACTAGACTGACCTGCCTGTAGTCCAGACCTGTCTCCCATTGAAAATGTGTGGCGCATTATGAAGCCTAAAATACGACAACAGAGACCCTGGACTGTTGAACAACTTAAGCTGTACATCAAGCAAGAATGGGAAATAATTCCACCTGGAAAGCTTCAATCGGTCTCCTCAGTTCCCAAACATTTACTGAGTGTTGTTAAAAGAAAAGGCCATGTAACACAGTGGTAAAAATGCCCCTGTGCCAACTTTTTTGCAATGTGTTGCAGTCTAAATTAATGATTATTTGCAAAAATAAATCAAGTTTCCCAGTTCCAACATTAAATATCTTGTCTTTGCAGTCTATTAAATTATATTCACTGCTTTATTGTTACATTGTAATATTGACAGCAATTAACTTATTTTTACAGTTGTATGAAGGTGAAGAACTGCCTATACAGTTAATAAAGGCTACACGGCAAAAAGTCAGTGTTCAAAAACAAGAAAAAAAATACAAAAATGAGGGGTATTTTATTTTAACTAAGCAAAATTACCTGCCAATAGAACAAGAACATTTGGCTTGTCAAGACTGTCCAAAACAAGTAAAATTAGCTAACTTCAATGAACCCAAAAATACCTTAAAATAAGTATATTCTCACTAATAACAAGTGCACTTTTATTGGTAGAAAAAAAAAGAGACGTTTTTGCTCAATATGTTGAAAAATATTCTTAAATTAAGTAAATGCTAGTGCCATTATGTTGACATAATGATATGCGCTCGGCATTACATTTCTTGAAACCAGCAAACTTATACTAAAAACTAGTTTATTGTTCTTAATGGAAAGGTAACAAGGCAACCGCTTGTTACTCTCGGGGTCTCCTAGCCGCTCAAGCAAATCATATGGTCTAAAAATGCATTTTTCCATCGATAACATGACATCATCGCGCCAAGTGCGTGCTCTTTCAGTCAATTAGTGCGCATATATACAACCCGGCCCCCGGCCAAAAAATTTTTTTATTGTAATTTTGAAGAATTCATCTGAATGTGCATGAACTATTTCTGTTCAAAATAATTAGAAATGTCACATGTTAAATGCTTAAATATTAACTGTCAGTTTACTGTACCGTGCCAACTGTACTACTATATGAGTACGTGTTTTCTATTGTTTCATTGAAAATAAAACAGCAAAGTCCATTTGGCTGTCATTCGTTTTAATTATGAGACACAATTGTGTCAAAGTCATGATTTTTTTTTTCATGCTTGAAATAAGAAATTATTACTTTAAAAAAGTAGTTTTATACTTGTGAGTGTTGATGACACAGCTTTGCAACACTTGATATTCTAGTTTCAAGCATGTTTTACTCAATATAGGTCATAACATCTCAGCAACAAGCTGTAATATCTTACTGAGATCATTTAGGACCAAAACACTTAAAACAAGTAAAACACTCTAACATAAAATCTGCTTAGTGAGAAGAATGATCTTATCAGACAGAAAATAAGCAAATATCAATCTTACTTAGATTTCAGTTTTTGCAGTGTATATAATGATATTAGGGGACATTTGGGAAGAATGTTGTCGAAATCGGAACAAATACAAGGTTGATCTGTTTGAGTTTAGGCGTTCTGCTGTAGTGGTTGTGCCTTGTGTGAGAGCAAAAAGTGTGTGCATGAGTGCAGCAGGCAAAGTGGTAGTTGCAACGATGAAACGATAACACCATATCTGTCCGTACACATCCCAACAAGCCGTTTTTGATGACATCACTGACTCGGCTCTGTGCACACGCACTTCCTTGTCTGATTCTAAAGCGTAGCTATGGCACAACTATTCCCAAAAGACAACAAACAGCCTCATTTGGGATGACTAATCAAAACCAGACAGCGGAAAAAAGCCAGACAAACACAGCAGTTATCAAGGTTTTTGCCGGCAGTAAACATTAAATTAGTGTTATTTTTTTATGGCAGTTTGTTGTGGCATAAAAAAGGACAGGAAACGTTTGGCTCGTGTTTCCCTGACTATGTCAGAGCTAAGACTGGGGAAAAGCCTACAGGGTGCATCAGCAATAACATCTGCTAAGCTTCAACTGCGAAACAAAAGTTGCCAAATCATGCTCCTCTGCTGTGTCGCCTGTGCTATTATTTGTCTGACAAAAACACAACACGCTGTTATTCAACCCCATAAATTGGATTGACTTGAAATTTCTCACACAGCTCAACAAAAACACGCACTAACTTTAGGGTGTTTTGTCCAATCGCTGCAAAATTTGCCACAAACATTCAAGCATACTTACAGTCGTGGTCAAAAGTTTACATACACGTGTAAAGAACATAATGTCATGGCTGTCCTGAGTTTCCAATCATTTCTACAACTCTTATTTTTTTTTGTGATAGAGTGATTGGAGCACATACTTGTTGGTCACAAAAAAACATTCATGAAGTTTGGTTCTTTTATGAATTTATTATGGGTCTACTGAAAATGTGACCCAATCTGCTGGGTCGAAAGTATACATACAGCAACATACACTACCGTTCAAAAGTTTGGGGTCACATTGAAATGTCCTTATTTTTGAAGGAAAAGCACTGTACTTTTCAATGAAGATAACTTTAAACTAGTCTTAACTTTAAAGAAATACACTTTATACATTGCTAATGTGGTAAATGACTATTCTAGCTGCAAATGTCTGGTTTTTGGTGCAATATCTACATAGGTGTATAGAGGCCCATTTCCAGCAACTATCACTCCAGTGTTCTAATGGTACAATGTGTTTGCTCATTGGCTCAGAAGGCTAATTGATAATTAGAAAACCCTTGTGCAATCATGTTCACACATCTGAAAACAGTTTAGCTCGTTACAGAAGCTACAAAACTTACCTTCTTTTGAGCAGATTGAGTTTCTGGAGCATCACATTTGTGGGGTCAATTAAACGCTCAAAATGGCCAGAAAAAGAGAACTTTCATCTGAAACTCGACAGTCTTTTCTTGTTCTTAGAAATGAAGGCTATTCCACAAAATTGTTTGGGTGACCCCAAACTTTTGAACGGTAGTGTACATTATCAATTTTGGTGACGTAGAAAAATACAATCAAATCAAATTAGCTTCATGGCATGACCTCTTAACTTCATGTGGGTGATTATGATTGACGACACCTGTTGACTTCTCTGAGTTCATGTGATGCGGTCATTAGACTCGGTTACAAACATCAAAGGAACTTAGCACAGATCTGAAAAAACGAATCATTGACTTGAACAAGTCAGGAAAGTCACTTGGAGCCATTTCAAAGCAGCTTAAGGTCCCAAGAGCAACTGTGCAGACAATTGTTCGTAAGTATAAAGTGCATGGCACAGTTTTGTCACTGCCACGATCAGGAAAGAAAACGCAAGGGATCACCAGCTGCTGAGAGAAAATTGGTCAGGATGATCAAGAGTCAACCGAGAACCACCAAAAAGCAGGTCTGCAATGAATTGGAAGCTGCTAGAACACAGACCGTGTTTTGCATCACCATGGACGGAGAGGCTACCATGCAAGAAGGAAGCCCTTGCTCCAGAAGCGACACCTTAAGGCTCGTCTAAAGTTTGCTGCTGATCACATGGACAAAGATAACACTGGAAGAAAGTTCTGTGGTCAGAGGAAACAAAAATTGAGCTGTTTGGCCACAATACCCAGCAATATGTTTGGTGGAGAAAAGGTGAGGCCTTTAAGCCCAGGAACACCATTCCTACCGTCAAGCATGGTGGTGGTAGTATTATGCTCTGGGCCTGTTTTGCTCCCGACAGAACTGGTGCTTTGCAGAGAGTAAATGGGACAATGAAAAAGGAGGATTACCTCCAAATTCTTCAGGACAACCTAAAATCATCAGCCCGGAGGTTGGGTCTTGGGCGCAGTTGGGTGTTCCAACAGGACAATTAGGTAGGTAGTTTATTATTCTTCGGTCAATCGTCAACAAAATAAACAAACATTTGTATATTCATAGATTGAAAATGTTGCAGACCGAAAGGGTTTAGGCTGAGGTTGAACACTTATTGCGCCTTACCCTATAAACAATGTCAAGTACAAGATGAGCTTCCGAAAATTATTAAATGTCCTTTGTACAACATATTATAAATACACATTATACACAACATAAACACAGTTCAACTATATACACAGTAAAGGCATGTGAAATATCCTTGTACACGTGTTAAATAAACCTTTGTACCAATTTATATACTATATACAAACACTTATACTTCCATTATTATTTATATCCCACATTTAGTATTTTAATTAACATTGATCATAGTATTAACTACTGTGTTGATTCAAGAGTGATATATTTTTTCAAGACATTGACCCTAAACACACGTCAAAAGTGATAAAGGAATGGCTAAATCAGGTTAGAATTAACGGTTTTGGAATGGCCTTCCCAAAGTCCTGACTTAAACCCCATTGAGAACATGTGGACAATGCTGAAGAAACAAGTCCATGTCAGAACACCAACAAATTTAGCTGAACTGCACCAATTTTGTCAAGAGGAGTGGTCACAAATTAATCCAGAACTTTGTGGATGGCTACCAAAAGCGCCTTATTGCAGTGAAACTTGCCAAGGGACATGTAACTAAATATTAACATTGCTGTATGTATACTTTTGACCCAGCAGATTTGGTCACATTTTCAGTAGACCCATAATAAATACATAAAAGAACTAAACTTGATGAATGTTTTTTTTGTGACCAACAAGTACGTGCTCCAATCACTCTATCACAAAAAAAATAAGAGTTGTAGAAATGATTGGAAACTCAAGACAGCCATGACATTATGTTCTTTATACGTGTATTAAACTTTTGACCACGACCGTATGTCAAATTTGAGCAAGATCGGTTAAAAAACATGGTCGTATTTTTCGGAGTATAAGTCGCACCTGCCGAAAATGCATAATAAAGAAAGAAAAAAAAACATATATAAGTCGCACTGGAGTCTAAGTCGCATTTTTGGGGGAAATTTATTTGATAAAACCCAACACCAAGAATAGACATTTGAAAGGCAATTTAAAATAAATAAAGAATAGTGAACAACCGGCTGAATAAATGTACGTTATATGACGCATAAATAACCAACTGAGAACGTGCCTGGTATGTTAACGTAACATATTATGGTAAGAGTCATTCAAATAACTATAACATATAGAACATGCTATACGTTTACCAAACAATCTGTCACTCCTAATCGCTAAATCCCATGACATCTTATTCGTCTAGCCCGGGGGTCGGCAACCCACGGCTCTGGAGCCGCATGCGGCTCTTTAGCGCCGCCCTAGTGGCTCTCTGGAGATTTTTCAAAAATGTATGAAGAATGGAAAAAGATGAGGGGAAAAAAATCTATTTTTTTGTTTTATTATGGTTTCTGTAGGAGGACAAACATGACACAAACCTCCCTAATTGTAATAAATCACACTGCTTATATTAAACATGCTTCACTGATTCGAGTATTTGGCGAGCGCCGTTTTGTCCTACTAATTTTGGCGGTCCTTGAACTCACCGTATAGTTTGTTTACATGTATAACTTTCTCCGACTTTCTAGGACGTGTTTTATGCCACTTCTTTTTATGTCTCATTTTGTCCACCACACTTTTAACGTTGTGCATGAGAGCACAAAGGTGAGTTTTGTTGATGTTATTGACTTGTGTGGAGTGCTAATCAGACATATTTGGTCACTGCATGACTGCAAGCTAATCGATGCTAACATGCTATTTAGGCTAGCGATATGTACATATTGCATCATTATGCCTCATTTGTAGGTATATTTGAGGTCATTTAGTTTCCTTTAAGTCCTCTTAATTCAATGTATATCTCATGACACATGTAATATGGCTTTTAATTTTTTGCGGCTCCAGACAGATTTGTTTTTGTATTTTTGGTCCAATATGGCTCTTTCAACATTTTGGGTTGCCGACCCCTGGTCTAGTGAATGAGCTAAATAATATTATTTGATATTTTACGGTAATGTGGTAATAATTTCACACATAAGTCGCTCCTGAGTATAAGTCGCACCCCCGGCTAAACTATGAAAAAAACTGCGACTTATAGTCCGAAAAATACGGTAGTTGGCCATAAGTCATTGACTCAAACGTAAAACCTTACAAAGCATTCTGAGCACAACCAATAGGGTGCGCCACACATGTCTAAAAAAAAAAGCACTTACCATATCCAGGAGTGTCTTCTGAAAGGGAAGTGGCTAAGGTGCTTCATGGTCCTGTCACTAGAAACTCCAGGACACAGTCCAGGCTTCATACTGAGCCCAAATCACCGGTTTTAAGAGGCTTTTTTGGGGGGATCTGTGTGATATTCTATCTGGAGGTAAACACCCATGGAGTGGAGAAGAGAGTCCAGTACAACATGTGGTGTCCCATGTTTCTCTGAAACTTTGTGCATAAAGAAAATCCTTAAAAATCAAGCACCATAAAATCCACGAGTTCCTGAAGAGATACTAAAAAAAAAAAAGGCAGGTTTAATCCCAAGTGTACGGACTCTCGCACAGGCGGCCGCCCACACCACGAGCTCCGGGGGCAGCCGCTCTTTCTTCCTTTCCCCCTCGGGATTCGTCCAGCAAAAGTTTGGAAGTGACTCCCCCGCATCCACATGGTGAGCCGGCTCAGGGACTCATTCCCGCGGAGAACCTTTCCTTCCCTGACAGCTGACGGACGGCAGTGAGAGTTACGTTAGCCGGCATGTTGCAAACCTGCATCCTCTGCTCTTTCTCAACGTCAAGGAAATGGGGGCCCCGGGGGTGGATGGAAAAAAGAAAAACAATGAAGCATCTCTGCTTCCCTCCTCCTGGCCGTGGGGGATGTCCTGACCCCCGTGTAAGAGGTGTGTCTTCACCATGCACTCTGTTAAACCTATTGATCCTCTTACCTCACCGCTCCTCTCACGGCGACGTGTCTGCACACGCTCCCCCGGCGCCCGGGAAAGAAAGGCGGCACTGTGGCAATGTGTTGACACAAGTAATTCCACCCGCTTAAATCCATCTGCCGGCTCACACCTTTCTTTTCTTTGCTAAGTATGGCTTTGTTTGTTTCTTTCGTCATAGCTACGCAAGCGCCCGCCGGGTCTGCGTGCGTGCGAGCGAAGCGTGGGACCTCGTGCGCTGCATGCGCGTCCGCCGAGTGGAGTGCACGGGTAAGCCCGTGAAAGGCATGCAGCAGGGGGACTTCTGGGAAACGTGTTAACCAGGATGTTATTTTCTAAAATTGCAATGAAAGGCTTTTTCTCTTTCGCTTACCATCAGCGGCTTCAAGCATCCCTTCAGGTCTAAGGCTATGTCTACACTAAGCCGGATAACCCCTTAAAGGCCTACTGAAAGCCACTACTACCGACCACGCAGTCTGATAGTTAATATATATCAATGATGAAATCTTAACATTGCAACACATGCCAATACGGCCGGGTTAACTTATAAAGTGCAATTTTAAATTTCCCGCTAAACTTCCGGTTGAAAACGTCTATGTATGATGACGTATGCGCGTGACGTCAATGGTTGAAACGGAAGTATTCGGACACCATTGTATCCAATACAAAAAGCTCTGTTTTCTTCGCAAAATTCCACAGTATTCTGGACATCTGTGTTGGTGAGTCTTTTGCAATTTGTTTAATGAACAATGAAGACTGCAAAGAAGAAAGCTGTAGGTGGGATCAGTGTATTAGCGGCTGGCTGCAGCAACACAACCAGGAGGACTTTGACTTGGATAGCAGACGCGCTATCCGACGCTAGCCGCCGACCGCATCGATAATCGGGTGAAGTTCTTCGTCGCTCCGTCGATCGCTGGAACGCAGGTGAGCACGGGTGTTGATGAGCAGATGAGGGCTGGCTGGCGTAGGTGGATAGCTAATGATTTTAGCATAGCTCTGTGAGGTCCAGTAGCTAAGTTAGCTTCAATGGCGTCGTTAGCAACAGCATTGTTAAGCTTCGCCAGGCTGGAAAGCATTAACCGTGTAGTTACAGGTCCATGGTTTAATAGTATTGTTGATTTTCTGTCTATCCTTCCAGTCAGGGGTTTATTTCTTTTGTTTTTATCTGCAGTTAAGCCCGATGCTATCACGTTAGCTCCGTAGCTAAAGTGCTTCGCAGATGGAGATAAAAGTCACTGTGAATGTCCATTTCGCGTTCTCGACTCTCATTTTCAAGAGGATATAGTATCCGAGGTGGTTTAAAATACAAATCCGTGGTCCACAATAGAAAAAGGAGAAAGTGTGGAATCCAATGAGCCAGCTTGTACCTAAGTTACGGTCAGAGCGAAAAAAGATACTCCCTGCACTGCACTCTAGTCCTATCCACGAATCTTTCATCCTCGCTGAAATTAATGGGGTAATCGTCGCTTTCTCGGTCGGAATCGCTCTCGCTGCTGGTGTAAACAATGGGGAAATGTGAGGAGCCTTTCAACCTGCGACGTCTCGCTACTTCCGGTACAAGCTTTTTTATCAGCGACCAAAACTTTATCGTCGATGTTCTCTACTAAATCCTTTCAGCAAAAATATGGCAATTTGCGAAATGATCAAGTATGACACATAGAATGAATCTGCTATCCCTGTTTAAATAAAAAAAATGCATTTCAGTAGGCCTTTAAACGAATAATTCTTCAGCCTAAGCCCCGTTTCAGCCACACTAAACCATCGTTTAAGATTCCCCTTCTTGGATATTTTTTTACACGGGTAAGTGCGCCGTGTATTTCTTGAATCTCCAGCTCTTAGCTTTGTACGGACTCATTGATCGTTTACAAACTTCAGTTCGGAGAGGAAGTGATGCCAGAAAGACCGCGCCCCACACAGGAAGTGACGTCAGAAAAAAACGCGCCACAGCCAGCTTCATAATAACCGGAGCGAGGCGAGTCATCCAGACATGCCCGTGTTTCTCATTCGACATGTACAGACTAGAGATGTCGGCGTTAATATCGGCAGTCTGATATTATCGGCCGATAAATGCTTTAAAATGTAATATCGGAAATTATCGGTATCGGTTTCAAAAAGTTAAATTCATGACTTTTTAAAACGCAGCTGTACGGAGTGGTTCACGGATGTAGGGAGAAGTACAGAGCTCCAATAAACCTTAAAGGCACTGCCTTTGCGTGCCGGCCCAATCACATAATATCTACAGCTTTTCACACACACAAGTGAATGCAACGCATACTTGGTCAACAGCCATACAGGTAACACTGAGAGTGACTGTATAAACAACTTTAACACTGTTACAAATATGCGCCACACTGTGAACCCACACCAAACAAGAATGACAAACACATTTTGGGAGAACATCCGCACCGTAACACAACATAAACACAACAGAACAAATACCCAGAACCCCTTGCAACACTAACTCTTGCGGGACCCTACAATAACATCTACGGCTTTTGGAGCTCAGTGCACAACTGCACACACAACAAGAAGGAGACGAAGCAGAAGAACGAAGAAGAGACATGGCGACGACGAGTAAGAAGAAGAAATACGCTTGCAAGTTCCAAAATGATTGGAAAAAAGAATTTCATTTCATCCAGGACAGCTCGAAGGGGAAGGAGTATGCTGCCTGCACCTCAACCCCCCAATCTCCCGAATTCGGAGGTCTCAAGGTTGGCAAGTATGGTCTAAGGCTATGTCTACACTAAGCCGGATAACCCCTTAAATGAACAATTATTTAGCCTAAGCCTCGTTTCAGCCACACTAAACCATCGTTTAAGATTCCCCTATTTGGATATTTTTTTACATGGGTAAGTGCGCCGTGTATTTCTTGAATCTCCGACTCTTAGCTTTGTACTGACTCGTTGATCGTTTACAAACTGAGTTCGGAGAGGAAAAGCTCATAACCAGTGCTTGGACTAACGCATTACAAAGTAACTGTAACGGCGTTAGTTTCGGCGGTAACTAGTAGTCTAACGCGTTATTTTTTATATTCAGTAACTCAGTTACCGTTACTACATGATGCGTTACTACGTATCGGCTAGAAACAGAAGATCTGAGTGTGTTTTATTGGAGCGCTGCAGTGTCGTCCTTCTGAATACCTTGTGTCACAAGGAAGAGGCGTGCTCTGTGTGAGTCTGGGTGTGGGTGTGGGTGTGGGGAGGGAGGGGGCGTGTCTGATCATCAATCAATCAATCAATGTTTATTTATATAGCCCTAAATCACAAGTGTCTCAAAGGGCCGCACAAGCCACAACGACATCCGCGGTACAGAGCCCATATAAGGGCAAGGAAAAACTCACAACCCCAATGGGACGTCGATGGCGGAGTTGCAGTCGAGTTTCTTAACATGGAGATATTCTCACTACTTTTCTTTTGTCGAGCACAAAGAAAAGAACATTTTAATTAAATGTAAGTTGTGTCTTGGATCAAAGATCCCGTCTACTGCCCAAAACAGCAATTCAAATATGCTGAAACAGCTACAAAAGCAACGTGCTTCGACGAAGCTAGTAAAGAGAGACACTTCACCTAAGGATTTTAACGGAGGGACTGCTAGCCAGGACAACATTCATAGAGCCATTGCAGCGTATGTGCTAGAAGACATGCAGGCTATTTCTACAGTGGAATCACCCGCTTTCAGGCAGCTAATTAGCATGATCCCGGCGTCAAACAGCAAATGGCACGAAAATATTTTCCAAGTTCCTGGACACAGTGGACAGTGAGCACATAAACAATGGAAAGCACGCTAAAGAAGACACTCCAAACTCTGCCTCTGCTCATCATTCAGCACTGAAGGTCAATTCTCTTATATACTCTTTCATTCTAGACCAAATATGTTTGACAGATTGAGTTTTAACATGAAACATGTGCTTTTGTAAGAAACCACTGCATTTGAGTTGGTCCTCAAAATGACAGTATTGTGCTTAGAATTGCCTGAAAACGCCATTGGAGCAATACAAAGCAAGTTTCAAGGATAACTCTTAAACCAAAGATACCAGATGGCTAAATGTAACCGCACTAATGTACAGTATGTTATAGAGTTATACATGGAACATGTGCTTTTGTAAAGTTTGCAAGCACTGCATTGTTTTTTCCCCCCCTCAAAATCACAACATTGTGCTTAGCGATGTAACGTTTATGAATTTTCCGGGTTCACAAGCATCACATGTCGCCAATAAATTCAGCCTCGTCACATTGGACCAGTGCTTCTCGAATATTTTCCGTCAAGCCCCCACTAGGGAAAAAGAAAATATTTTGCACCCCCACTCACCACCGTGACTATAAATGGTATACTTTGGCTATTAAAGTGTTATAACTATACCTCTGCATAACATTGTAAGCTTATAAACATTAAAGGAAACAACACACGGGTCTTTCCTCGTATTTCATCGTGGTTAAAGTTAAAGTTAAAGTACCAATGATTGTCACACACACACTAGATGTGGCGAAATTATTTTCTGCATTTGACCCCCTGGGAGGTGAGGGGAGCAGTGAGCAGAAGTGGTGGCCGCCCCCGGGAATCATTTTTGGTGATTTAACCCCCAATTCCAACCCTTAAAGCTGAGTGCCAAGCAGGAAGGTAATGGGTCCCATTTTTATAGATCCCATCAAGTCATAAAAATGGGGCCCCACAGTAAATTTTTGGGGTCCCACTTAATTGTAACCAAATGATAAATGTATGCATCATCCTGTTGTATCTGACTTTCTATATTGTGTTTTGGAAAAAGGTTGTCATAAACGTTACTTAATTCATTAAAAAAAATAAAAAAATACAAAAGAAAACATATGCATATGTAAATGTATTCAGTTATAAACATTCATTCACTTTCTTCTTTCCTTCATGGATCTAAACTTTACCGCTGCCTGTAGTTTTTTCTATATTTTTATTGTAATATTTTCAGAATGTGTTTTGGCCAAAGTAAGACAAAGAAAACAATCTGAAGTTGTCTTTATTTCGCTGATGTGTTGGACTTTCACAATATTATGTCAGACCCACTCGACACCGAGGATGTCGTTGTGGCTTGTACAGCCCTTTGAGACACTTGTGATTTAGGGCTATATAAATAAACATTGATTGATTGATTGAATTAGCGATGTCCGATAATGGCTTTTTTTTCCCGATATCCGATATTCCGATATTATCCAACTCTTAATTACCGATTCCGATATCAACCGATACGATATATACAGTCGTGGAATTAACACATTATTATGCCTACTTTTGTTGTGATGCCCCGCTGGATGCATTAAACAATGTAACAAGGTTTTCCAAAATAAATCAACGCAAGTTATGGAAAAAAATGCCAACATGGCACTGCCATATTTATTATTGAAGTCACAAAGTGCATTATTTATTTTAACATGCCTCAAAACAGCAGCTTGGAATTTGGGACATGTTCTCCCTGAGAGAGCATGAGGAGGTTGAGGTGGGGGGGGGAGTTGTATATTGTAGCGTCCCGGAAGAGTTAGTGCTGCAAGGGGTTCTGGGTATTTGTTCTGTTGTGTTTATGTTGTGTTACGGTGCGGATGTTCTCCTGAAATGTGTCATTCTTGTTTGGTGTGGGTTCCCAGTGTGGCGCATATTTGTAACAGTGTTAAAGTTGTTTATACGGCCACCCTCAGTGTGACCTGTATGGCTGTTGACCAAGTATGCATGGCATTCGCTTGTGTGTGTGAAAAGCCGTAGATATTATGTGACTGGGCCGGCACGCAAAGGCAGTGCCTTCAAGGTTTATTGGCGCTATGTACTTCTCCCTACGTCCGCGTACACAGCGGAGTTTTAAAAAGTCATGGATTTTACATTTTGAAACCGATACCGATGATTTGGAAACCGATACCGATCATTTCCGATATTACATTTTTAAAGCATTCATCAGCATCTCTAGTTTTAATGCAATGATTTTAATAGTCCGGCCCGCGTGTGCACAGATTTTCCTCCATGTGTCCCCTGATCTAAAATGAGTTTGACACCCCTGCCGTGGAAAAAGGATGGATCGTGTGAGCCGAAGAAGCGGTTTCAGTTCACAGGAGAAGGCCGAAGACAGCTACTGTACGCCGTGATACAATAACTGTGTTTTGTCAACGTTGTGAATGAACACAATTGACTGTGTACAGTAAACATTTCATGTCTCAATGTGTACACCTGCATGCAGCTTATAGACTCCATTATACAGTATGTATACCATTTAATTCCTCTAAATATAGGTATGTTCGGCTTACAAATAAGTGAGCTCTATAGCGTACAAAATATGGTATGCAGTGAAGAGAAAGAGAGACTTTCGTTATTATTTTGTTCCCAAGGGTCATTTGAATCGTATGAAAACTGGAACAATTTTCCCCATAGAAAAGCAGTTCCTAAAACCCCAAATCTTTATCATAAAACCCAGTTGATAGAGGATAAAAATAGTTTCACACATGCATATAAATGACGAATGCAATGAATAAATGATCGTTTAACATCCCTTTTACTTTTATTAAAGATTTTATGAGTGGAAAAGGAGGAGACGAGGGTAGAGTTAGAGTACTTTTATAAGTAGCGACCCAATTACAGTGGTACTACCAGACACAGATTCATGTCAAATTAAACGATCCAATAATTCAATGACTTTGCAACTGGACGTAAACTGGTGTATTAATAACGAACTGGTGATGTTGTAATTTTCCATGCCAACAAAGCAAGCAAACCTGATGGAAAGCGCTCACAAGTCTGCAACTGGACGGCTTAACAACTTGCCACGTAAACTGGTGTATTAATAACGGACTGGTAATGTTGTCATTTTCCATGGCAACAAAGCAAGCATACCTGATAGAAAGCGCTCAAAAGCAAGGCTCCAATTTTCCAGCTAACTTGATGCCTATTTACATCGGCGATACCATATACATGCTACCGATTAGCGATTTTACATGGCGATTTTTAACACCTCCAACTTTGGTAATGAAAGTACTGAAAATTGGTACCGTTAAGTACCGGTCAGTATCGTTTCCCAGGTGCCAGTCATTGGTACATCATTGATTGATTGATTGAAACCTTTATTAGTAGATTGCACAGTACAGTACATATTCCGTACAATTGACCACTAAATCAGTGGTTCTTAACCTGGGTTCGATCGAACCTTAGGGGTTCGGTGAGTCGGGCTCAGGGGTTCGGCGGAGGTCAAAACACACCCGACTCATCGTGTAAATAAAAACTTCTCCCTATCGGCGTATTACGGATACGGCAACAGCAGAAGTCAGACTGATTTGCAGGTGTGTGATTTGTTGTGAGTTTATGCACTGTGTTGGTTTTGTTGTTTGAACAAGGTGATGTTCATGCACGGTTCATTGTGTGCACCTGTAAAAAAACATGGTAACACTTTAGTATGGGGAACATATTCACCATTAATTAGTTGCTTATTAACATGCAATTTAGTAACATATTGGCTCTTAACTAGTCATTATTAAGTACTTATTAATGCCTTATTCGGCATGGCCTTATTATAACCCTAACCCTCTAACCCTGGCCCTAACCCTCTAACCCTAACCCTAACCAAATAACTCTAAATTAAGTCTTTGTTACTTAGAATATGTTCCCCTAGTGTCCAAAAAACTCTAAATTAAGTCTTTGTTACTTAGAATATGTTCCCCATACTAAAGTGTTACCAAAAACATAACTTTGTCTTGAATTTGAAAAAAAACATTTTATTATTCACTAAAGAAGGGTTCGGTGAACGCGCATATGAAACTGGTGGGGTTCGGTACCTCCAACAAGGTTAAGAACCACTGCACTAAATGGTAACACCCGAATAAGTTTTTCAACTTGTTTCAGTCGGGGTCCATGTTAATCAATCCATGCAAATGTAAAAGGTATCCATCCCTAGTACCTTGGTACTTTGAAACTTTCTTGAAGATTTGTAGCACTCTTAGTGTGAGCAAATGTTCTCTCTGCCATCAAGGTGACAGTGCAAGACATGGCTCTTAACCAAACTACTGACAACAGCCAGTAAGTTACCCTCTGTTATTTGGCTAGATTTCCCAAGGCAGTGTGGTGTGTTTAGTGACACTCTGGAATCAAGGACTCTAAGGCTCTCTTTAACATTGACGTTACGGTGCGGAGTGGAGGCTCCTCTATGGGGGTCTTGGGGCACTACGAGGTTAACCCCTTTACTACTGTTACCCCAGGTGGCAAAGGCCTAGTACCTGACTGCCCCCTAGCCAGGGATACGGTGAAGACCTCAACAGCGGAGCAGGCGGAAGACGGTAGATTTAAGAACTACCACAACGGCTGCGATGGCGGAAGAAGGCTGCAGCAGAAAAGGGTCCCCAGTCGTCTTGGACTACAAGCCACTGGACCCTGACCCGATTCTGTCAAGGATCGTGTGGTGACTGTCTGTGCACCAGTCTCCCCACGTTAAACAAAGTCACGCACAGGCATCCTCCCTACCAGGAGGATCGTCACACTCGTTCGAGTGACCGCCGACGATTACCCCGCCTTCCACCCGATTGTAGCTGAGATAGGCTCCAGCACCCCCCCGCAACCCCGAACGGGACAAGCGGTAGAAAATGGATGGATGGATGGACATTTAAAACCTGTCACGTCGGGGTTTTCGCGGCTTACTGCGGGGTTCGTTCTCCCGAAATGCAGATGGACCACTCCGGACAAAGCGTGCAGGTAGGAACATGATTTATTCCTCAAAATATCAAAGTATTTTTCGGACTATAAGTCGCAGTTTTTTTCATAGTTTGGCCGGGGGTGCGACTTATACTCAGGAGCGACTTATGTGCGAAGTTATTAACACACTACCGTAAAATATCAAATAATATTATTTAGCTCATTCACGTAAGAAACTAGGCGTATAAGATTTCATGGGATTTAGCGATTAGGAGTGACAGATTGTTTGGTAAACGTATAGCATGTTCTATATGTTATAGTTATTTGAATGACTCTTACCATAATATGTTACGTTAACATACCAGGCATGTTCTCAGTTGGTTATTTATGCCTTATATAACGTACACTTATTCAGCCTGTTGTGCACTATTATTTATTTATTTTAAATTGCCTTTCAAATGTCTATTCTTGGTGTTGGGTTTTTATCAAATAAATTTCCCCAAAAAATGCGACTTACACTCCAGTGCGACTTATATATGTTTTTTTCCTTCTTTATTATGCATTTTCGGCCGGTGCGCCTTATACTCCGGAGCGACTTATACTCCGGAAAATGCGGTAGTACAAAAAAATGGAAAACGAGTCGCACTCGAAGCTAATGGAATACTTACTAACTTTGGCATGAAACAAACAAAACTTTACGTAGCAGGTAACTAAATAATAATAATAAGTAACCATGGTAACTAAAACAAACAAGGGTGCACAAAAACAGGAACTATGGAGTCCAAAACTAACAGAACATAACAAAACATGATCCGGACCACGGATCATGACAAAACCTTTATGTGCATAGAATCCTAGAATCTGATGAAAGACAGTCATAGTCATTTTGTCATTTATATGCAGTCAGGTGTGAAAATAGCTGAGGTTGTTCAAAGTAAGGCTACACATGATTGGCAATGATTGTAGGTGTCGTGTGTGTGTGCACCAATTTAGGAATTTGGGTGGGCGTGGCGTTTGCGAGGAAGTTATGAGTTGAGGCCAAGGGGTGAGAGAGTGTGTGTGTGTGTTTAGCGTTTCGAGTCATAGCTGTGGCGCAGCTCCAGCTGCTGCGGTCTAGAAAAACAGGATCCGGCACCGCTTCTTGCACACTTCCTGCCCAACGCGCACGTCAGCAGCCTCTCATACGCTGCCAGAAGTTAAACCGTCAGCTTGCACCTTCAGCAACAAGCGCCACGCATGACTCGGGTGGTGACTGCCGAGGAATCCGCTTGTGGGAAACGTAGGGACAGAAACGCGGCGCTCTGGAAAAATGTGGCCGGGTTGTGTGCGCAAGCGGGACGAGCTGTGTCGTAAAAAGCGGCGACGGGGGGGAAACATTTTAATTTAAGAAGCTTTTAAGGTTAAATCACATAAGTAACGGGAGACGTCGGTAGAGGGTGGATCTCAGCAAGGCCTGTAAATGGAATAAATGTGTCGGATTTGCATGTCAGACGCACAAAACATTTCCTCTTTACTGTAATAATAATAATAATAATATATTTTATTTATAAAAAACACTTTACATTGAGTAAACAACCTCAAAGTGCTATAGTACATTTAAAAAAAATAAATAAATAAATAAAAATGTAAAAAAGATAATAAAAAAATAAATAAAAATTAAAGCTGCAAGCAGCGATGGACGGGACCGACTTTGACGGCACATAAAATCCAAACCGGAGCAGTAATTAAAACTCTTTCATCAACTTTTAATCAGAAGGGTTAAATCTCTCTCCTGTGCTAGTTTGAAGCCGAAACGACAAACGCGCTCAGAGGAGATAATGTTTGAAAAAAGGGGACTGTTTTGACCCAACTTTTATTTTGAAGGGGGAATTGCAAACTTCCTGTTGATTTTTGCTGGGGGTTGTCAATATATGAAATGTAGGTCTAAGTGAGACCTACATAGAGATTTTTGTTTCATGTTCCTACAACATTCCTACTGAAAGTTACGGGCAGGTTTGCCTGTGTTTTCTTCTTAGGAGCAGTTTTGTCTGTGTTTTCTTCCTAGGGGGCGCTAGAGCGCAATTCTGAGTTTTGGGGTTTGGTTTTTTGATTAGATCGCAATTTTCGCCAGTCCTGATGTGTGTGTCCAATTTGGTAAGTTTTGAAGCATGTTAAGGGTGTCAAAGGGGGGGTCAACCTACTCAGTGGCCTAGTGGTTAGAGTGTCCGCCCTGAAATCGGTAGGTTGTGAGTTCAAACCCCGGCCGAGTCATACCAAAGACTATCAAAAATGGGAACCATTACCTCCCTGCTTGGCACTCATCATCAAGGGTTGGAATTGGGGGTTAAATCACCAAAAATGATACCCGGGCGCGGCCACCGCTGCTGCCCACTGCTCCCCTCACCTCCCAGGGGGTGATCAAGGGTGATGGGTCAAATGCAGAGAATAATTTCGCCACACTTAGTGTGTGTGTGTGTGTGTGTGAGACAATCATTGGTACTTTTAACTTTTAAATTACAGCTCAAAGAGGCAAAGGTGACTGTTTTTACTAAACTTTTGTTTTGAAGGGGGAATTGCCAACTTCCTGTTGATTTTTTCTGAAGAATGTCAGTGTATGAAATCTAGGTCTAAGTGAGACCTACATAGAGGTTTTTGTTTCATGTCTCTACGACATTCCTACTGGAAGTTACAGGCAGTTTTGTCTGTGTTTTCTTCCTAGGGGGCGCTAGAGGGCAATTTTGAGTTTTGGGGTTTGGTTTTTTGATTAGATCTCAATTTTTGCCAGTCCTGATGTGTGTGTCAAATTTGGTGAGTTTCGAAGCATGTTAAGGGGGTCAAATTACAGCTCAAAGAGGCGGCGGTATAATAATAATAATAAAACCTTAGAAATACAATAGGGTCCTCTGTCCCAAAGGGACATTCGGTCCCTAATAAAAACTAGAACAGCCAAATAGCTAAAACTAGTATGCATGTATCTAAAAAAAGGCTTTTAAAAAAAGAAGGGTTTTTAAGCCTTTTTTAAAAGCATCCACAGTCTGTGGTGCCCTCAAGTGGTCAGGGAGAGCGTTCCGCAGACTGGGAGCGACGGAGCAGAAAGCCCGGTCTCCCATTGTTCGTAGCTTTGTCCTCGGAGGTTGGAGGAGGTTAGCCTGTCCGGAGCGGAGGTGTCGTGTGGAGGATTTGGGGGTGAGTAGTTCTTTGAGGTAGAGGGGGGCATTTCCATGGAGGCACTGGTGGGTTAGTAGGGAGACTTTGAATTCAATCCTGAGTGGATTATTTGGTTTGTAGCATTTGGTTTCCTACCATTATACTGTATGAGTCTGAGCGTTAGGGATGTAAGATTATGAACATTTCATATCGCGGTCATTTTGGCCAAAATTATCACGGTTTTCGTCAAATGTGCTCAAAAAGTAGCTGAGTTGCTTAGACAGCAGTGTGTTTGTACAAGTTTAGACTGGGGTATGAGTTTTGTAATGGGAATATACAATCGTGGTCAAAAGTTGACACACACTTGTAAAGAACATAATGTCGTGGCTGTCTTGAGTTTCTTATCATTTCTACAACTCTTATTTTTTTGTGATAGAGTGATTGGAGCACATACTTGTTGGTCACAAATAACATTCATGAAGTTTGGTTCTTTTATGAATTTATTATGGGTCTACTGAAAATGTGAGCAAATCTGCTGGGTCAAAAGTATACATACAGCAATGTTAATATTTGGTTACATGTCCCTTGGCAAGTTTCACTGCAATAAGGCGCTTTTGGTAGCCATCCACACGCTTCTGGTTGAATTTTTGACCACTCCTCTTGACAAAATTGGTGCAGTTCAGCTACATTTGTTGATTTTCTGACATGGACTTGTTTCTTCAGCATTGTCCACACATTTAAGTCAGGACCTCGGGAAGGCCATTCTAAAACCTTAATTCCAGCCTGATTTAGCCATTCCTTTACCACTTTTGACGTGTGTTTGGGGTCATTGTCCTGTTGGAACACCCAACTGCGCCCAAGACCCAACCTCCGGGCTGATGATTTTAGGTTGTCCTGAAGAATTTGGAGTTAATCCTCCTTTTACATTGTCCCATTTACTCTCTGTAAAGCACCAGTTCCATTGGCAGCAAAACAGGCCCAGAGCATAATACTACCACCACCATGCTTGACGGTAGGAGTGGTGTTCTTGGGATTAAAGGCCTCACCTTTTCTCCTCCAAACATATTGCTGGGTTTTGTGGCCAAACATCTCAATTTGTGTTTCATCTGACATCACATGGACAAAGATAAGACCCTGGGGAGGAAAGTTCTGTGGTCATGATGAAACAAACATGTATCTGTTTGGCCACAATCAACAACAACCAACAAGTATGTGCTAAAATCAATCTATCACAAAAAAATAAGAGTTGTAGAAATGATAAGAAACTCAAGACAGCCATGACATTATGTTCTTTACAAGTGTATGTAAACTTTTGACCACGACTGTACATTGATTTGGATTGATTGATTCTATCTGTGTGTTGGCCCTGCGATAAAGGGGCGACTTGTCCAGGGCGTACCCTGCTTTCCGCCCCAGTGCAGCTGGGATATGCTCCAGCCCCGCCGCGACCCAGAGAGGGACAAGCTGTCAGCCAGACAGCACATTCCTTTTTGTTTCATGCCCCTTCAAAATAAATACTGTCTTTGTACACAACATTTTACACAGGACTGTTTTGTTAACATTGACCAGTACAAAGTTGATAAGCCACTAAACGACGACACCATTGGGACATTACTACTTTGTTTGAGGAACCACCAGAGAAGGATTCAGTATTTCCCTTTGAAATATTATCTTGATATTGTTTGTATTTTTTTTTTTTATACAAACAGGAGACCAGAAAGTCAGCGTCAATGATAATTTGTCATGAGAGGTTCTACATCTCCCCTCTTGTTTATTTTGTACACAAATGTGTGACATATGACAACAGGACAAAAATCAAATATGCTAATGATTCAGTAACTGTTAGGTTGTTAAATGGATATTCAGTCGCGGGTGGCAGGTGTCGGGTGCTATATCGCCGCAGTTTTAGTTTGTTTACTTGGACGTGTCCTCGTAAGACGCAAAGTTAAAACATGAAATGCAACCTTACCTGAGCAAAAACCATGCATATTTATCCGAGAGAGTCTTGATACCAATTTCATTGACCTAGCCCAGGGGTCGGCAACCCAAAATGTTGAAAGAGCCATATTGGACCAAAAATACAAAAACAAATCTGTCTGGAGCCGCAAAAAATTAAAAGCCATATTACATACAGATAGTGTGTCAAGAGATATACATTTAAAGGACTTAAAGGAAACTAAATGACCTCAAATATACCTACAAATGAGGCATAATGATGCAATATGTACATATAGCTAGCCTAAATAGCATGTTAGCATCGATTAGCTAGCATTAATGCAGTAACCAAATATGTCTGATTAGCACTCCACACAAGTCAATAACATCAACAAAACTCACCTTTGTGCCTTCACGCACCACGTTAACAGTTGGGTGGACAAAATGAGACAGAAAAAGAAGTGGCATAAAACACGTCCTAGAAAGTCGGAGAAAGTTATACATGGAAACAAACTAAGGTGAGTTCAAGGACCGCCAAAATTAGTAGGACAAAACGGCGCTCGCCAAATACTCGAATCAGTGAAGCATGTTTAATATAAACACTGTGTTATAACAATTAGTGTCATGTTTGTCCTCCTACAGAAACCATATTAAAACAAAAAATATATTTTTTCCCCTCATCTTTTTCCATTTTTCATACATTT
>NC_084747.1:45073417-45205917 GCF_033978785.1 Entelurus aequoreus | reverse complement strand
GCTCATTCACGTAAGAGACTAGACGTATAAGATTTCATGGGATTTAGCGATTAGGAGTGACAGATTGTTTGGTAAACGTATAGCATGTTCTATATGTTATAGTTATTTGAATGACTCTTACCATAATATGTTACGTTAACATACCAGGCACGTTCTCAGTTGGTTATTTATGCCTCATATAACGCAGTGGTCCCCAACCACCGGGCAGCGGCCCGGTACCGGTCCGCGGACCGATTGGTACCGGGCCGCACAAGAAATATTTATTTATTTATTTTAATTTATTTATTTTTATTTTTTAAATTAAATCAACATAAAAAACACAACATATACATTATATATCAATATAGATCAATACAGTCTGCAGGGATACAGTCCGTAAGCACACATGATTGTATTTGTTTATTGGAAAAAAAAATAAAAAAAATGTGTCCCCCCGGTCCGTGGGACAAATTTTCAAGCGTTGACCGGTCCGCAGCTACAAAAAGGTTGGGGACCACTGATATAAACGTACACTTATTCAGCCTGTTGTTCACTATTCTTTATTTATTTTAAATTGCCTTTCAAATGTCTATTCTTGGTGTTGGCTTTTATCAAATACATTTCCCCAAAAAATGCGACTTATACTCCAGTGCGACTTATATATGTTTTTTTCCTTCTTTATTATGCATTTTCGGCCGGTGCGACTTATACTCTGGAGCAGGGGTCACCAACGTGGTGCCCGCGGGCACCAGGTAGCCCGTAAGGACCAGATGAGTAGCCCGCTGGCCTGTTCTAAAAATAGCTCAAATAGCAGCACTTACCAGTGAGCTGCCTCTATTTTTTAAATTGTATTTATTTACTAGCAAGCTGGTCTCGCTTTGCTCTACATTTTTAATTCTAAGAGAGACAAAACTCAAATAGAATTTGAAAATCCAAGAAAATATTTTAAAGACTTGGTCTTCACTTGTTTAAATAAATTCATTATTTTTTTTACTTTGCTTCTTATAACTTTCAGAAAGACAATTTTAGAGAAAAAATACAACCTTAAAAATAATTTTAGGATTTTTAAACACATATACCTTTTTACCTTTTGAATTCCTTCCTCTTCTTTCCTGACAATTTAAATCAATGTTCAAGTAATTTTTTATTTTTTTATTGTAAAGAATAATAAATACATTTTAATTTAATTCTTCAATTTAGCTTCTGTTTTTTCAACGAAGAATATTTGTGAAATATTTCTTCAAACTTATTATGATTAAAATTCAAAAAAATTATTCTGGCAAATCCAGAAAATCTGTAGAATCAAATTTAAATCTTATTTCAAAGTATTTAGAATTTCTTTTAAAATTTTTGTTCTGGAAAATCTAGAAGAAATAATGATTTGTTAGAAATATAGCTTGGTCCAATTTGTTATATATTCTAACAAAGTGCAGATTGGATTTTAACCTATTTAAAACATGTCATCAAAATTCTAAAATTAATCTTAATCAGGAAAAATTACTAATGATGTTCCATAAATTATTTTTTTAATTTTTCCAAAAAGATTCGAATTAGCTAGTTTTTGTCTCCTTTTTTTTTCGGTTGAATTTTGAATTTTAAAGAGTCGAAATTGAAGATAAACTATGTTTCAAAATTTAATTGTCATTTTTTTTTCGTGTTTTCTCCTCTTTTAAACCGTTCAATTAAGTGTAAATATCATTAATTATTAATAATAACATAGAGTTAAAGGTAAATTGAGCAAATTGGCTATTTCTGGCAATTTATTGAAGTGTGTATCAAACTGGTAGCCCTTCGCATTAATCAGTACCCAGGAAGTAGCTCTTGCTTTCAAAAAGGTTGGTGACCCCTGCTCTGGAGCGACTTATACTCCGAAAAATACGGTATGTTTGACAGCTCAACACTAACAGATTCGCTCGTGGCCCAACAATGCCCCGAAGGGCCAATTGGTGATTGTGTTAGCCACACTATGAGACTTCGGTAGCAGTCAGACTAAAGCCAATAATTAGATTTCCCGTCTAAGAGCACTGCAGCACACCAGATTAAACTCCCGTTCACACCTCCTCGTCATTAGTTTTCTCTAAATGACTCCGCTGATCATTTTGGCGTAACCGCAGCGCTGCGCCGTGCACTGTCGCTGTGTGTGCTACAACTTGTCGTATTGCATAATCTTAAAAACGCTGCCTCGCAGGCTCCTGGCCCCCGAGCCACTCAACGCTGGTGAGCTGTCACGACTCATTCCGCCAGCCGACACAAACAGGCAGGCAGACAGGAGAGGAAGAGGAAGAGAGTGCAAAGGCTAAAACGAATAGATATATTAAGCCGTGCAGGCGGAAAAGGCATCGAGAGCATGGAGAGAGAGAGAGAGAGAGAGGGAAAGAGGAGGTCTGGGAAAGGTATTTTAAAAGGGGGCTGTCTACGACTGTGCATGTTTTTGAACGTTTTCTCGACAAGTTGGCTTTGATTCTTGCAAGAAGAGCAATGCAGAGTCAAATCCATCAAGCAAAATTGACATCTATATCACCACTGCTTCTGGACAGCCAATGAACACATCTTACACTGGAACAAGGAACATTCCCTCATATATCTCTGCATCAGTTAACAATAGAGTGTAGTGTTTAATGCATCCAGCGGGGCATCACAACAAAATTAGGCATAATGATGTGTTAAAGGCCTACTGAAATGACATTTTTTTATTTAAACGGGGATAGCGGATCCATTCTATGTGTCATACTTGATCATTTCGCGATATTGCCATATTTTTGCTGAAAGGATTTAGTGGAGAACATCTACGATAAAGTTGCAACTTTTGGTAGCTGATAAAAAAAAGCCTTGCCTGCACCGGAAGTAGCGTGACGTCAACAGTTGAAAGGCTCCTCACATTTCCCCATTGTTTTCAATGCAGCTAGAGCGATTCGGACCGAGAAAGCGACAATTACCCCATTAATTTGAGCGAGGATGAAAGATTCGTGGATGAGGAACGTTAGAGTGAAGGACTAGAATGCAGTGCAAGACATATCTTTTCTCGCTCTGACCGTAACTTAGGTACAAGCTGGCTCATTGGATTCCACACTCTCTCCTTTTTCTATTGTGGATCACGGATTTGTATTTTAAACCACCTCGGATACTATATCCTCTTGAAAATGAGAGTCGAGAACGAGAAATGGACATTTACAGTGACTTTTATCTCCACGACAATACATCGGCGAAACACTTTAGCTACGGAGCTAACGTGATAGCATCGGGCTTAACTGCAGATAGAAACAAAAGAAATAAACCCTGACTGGAAGGATAGACAGAAAATCAACAATACTATTAAACCATGGACCTGTAACTACACGGTTAATACTTTCCAGCTTGGCGAAGGTTAACAATGCTGTTGCTAACGACGCCATTGAAGCTAACTTAACAACCGGACCTCACAGAGCTATGCTAAAAACATTAGCTATCCACCTACGCCAGCCAGCCCTCATCTGCTCATCAACACCCGTGCTCACCTGCGTTCCAGCGATCGACGGTGCGACGAAGGACTTCACCCGATCACAGATGCGTTCGGCGGCCCGGAGACGGAGGAAGTTAAGGTGAGTTCGCCGGCTAGCGCGTCTGCTATCCATCTCTCAGTCCTCCTGGTTGTGTTGCTGTAGTCCGCCGCTAATACAACGATCCCACCTACAACTTTCTTCTTTGCAGTCTTCATTGTTCATTAAACAAATTGCAAAAGATTCACCAACACAGATGTCCAGAATACTGTGGAATTTTGAGATGAAAACAGAGGTTTTTTTGTATAGGATTCAATGTGTCCGCATACTTGCCGCTTCAACGATTGACGTCACGCGCATACGTCATCATACATAGACGTTTTCAACCGGAAGTTTAGCGGGAAATTTAAAATTGCACTTTATAAGTTAACCCTGTATTGGCATGTGTTGCAATGTTAAGATTTCATCATTGATCAGACTGTGTGGTCGGTAGTAGTGGGTTTCAGTAGGCCTTTAAATCCATGACTGTATATATCGGTATCGGTTGATATTGGTATTGGTAATTAAGAGTTGGACAATATCGAAATATCGGATATCGGCAAAAAAGCCATTATCGGACATCTAGAAATATTTTACAATGGCGACAATTTAATCTGGCAACCGATTATTTCCTATCTGTAACAGATTGTGTTCGACTTTAGAGGTTCCACTGTAAAGTTTTGTATGACGTTGCCACTGCTAATTTCTATAGCAACGCCTTCAATACTAGAGATAAGATCCAAATGTGAAAGTGATGCTCCCAAGAGTGTTAGAAAAGTGGACCCGTGTGCGTATTTGGTTCCTCTGAGGAACTGGGCTGTCCATCACTGCCATGTGTGCTCCTGTGCAAAGAAGCCAGCGGCCCAGTCGTCCTCGTTGCCATTCACACAGGCGTACAGCGTGACATTTGACAAAATGGTAACTCATTCCCCATTGGGATCACATATCTGTAATCAGATCAGCACATCTATTGGGGCGCTGAGAGGGATGGGCAGCGTGGAGGGTTTCGACGGCCATCTGAAGACAATGTAGAAGGTTTAGGCGGCCCCTAGGAAATGTTCTAAGTGGAGATTTTTTTTCCAATTTTTTTTAGAATCTTTGATTTGAAGGAAAAGAGAAAGACAGAATCTCGTCTAAAGCATCTGCTTTGACTAAAAAAAGGCTGACAGTTTCTTTTTTTTTCTTCTTAGAAAAGGTAGTGGGAATTAAGCTTGG
Source organism: Entelurus aequoreus (assembly GCF_033978785.1). NCBI lineage: Eukaryota > Metazoa > Chordata > Actinopteri > Syngnathiformes > Syngnathidae > Entelurus > Entelurus aequoreus. Next base: position 45,201,208 of record NC_084747.1, on the reverse strand, counting down.
CATCTCCGGAGTTGACGCTGTCAACTTTAGATCTGTCTAGCATTTATAAATGACTAGTTTCCTCTTTATATTATTACTGACGTTACGACTGAGAGAGCTTCAAACCTGATGTGTCGTTTTAAATAGACTAGTATATTTATTGTTGTCAAAGCTGAGCAATATTATTGAAATGTAATATATTTTTATTTGCAATATTTCATGAATTTTTATTAGTAGTAGTAAATTAGACATTTACTTACCATATACGACGAATATTTATTTAATAACATACAGTACAGACCAAAAGTTTGCACACACGTTCTCATCCAATGGGTTTTCTTTATTTTCATGACTATTTACATCACAGGTGTCAAACTCAAGGCCCGGAAATAATATGTATCAATAAAGTACTGTAACTTATCTTTCTAAATGTATTCTTTATTTCTATTTTGGGAGAAAAAAAATATATGTACCCCATGTAATCGCAAATTATGTTAACTTAAATATTGTCTAATTATGCAAAAATATATTATCAAACATTCACAGCATTTTTTAAATATAAATAAATACTACTAATAATGATGGCATAGCAAGTTATCCGTCAAATTGTGCAATGTAAAAGTAGCAATAGATTTCATGGTCAAATTGTGAAATTTACTGTGCTTTTTACAGCATTTTTCTCTGAATGGAAAAAAAATAGTACTTTTTTTTACTGTAATAAAATGTGGTGCCGTTTTGGTATTTACAGTAATACACCGAAAAATCTACACTTGTTGATTTGCAGTAAAAAAAACAACAAAAAAAACTGGCAGGTCAGGTGCCAGAATTTTACTGTAAAATTTTAGTTTTTTTTATTTACAGTAAAAAAACAAATGTACATTTCACAGTAAAATTCTAGCAACTGAGCTGCCTTCGTTTATTTTTTTCTTTACCATATAAATAGCATTACTGTTTTTCCATTTACAGTAACATACACTACATTTTGAGGTGAAATTATTGCAATTTACCATATATTTTTTTTAATTTTATTTTTTTAAATTGTGTCATAATAGTATTCACTGTTAGAAGCGGCCCTTTGGGGCCAAACAAGTGGTCCTCAGTGAAAACCACTTTGACACCTCTGATTTACATTGTAGATTGTCACTGAAGGCATCACAACTATGAATGAACACATGTGGAGTTATGTACTTAACAAAAAAAGGTGAAATAACTGAAAACACATTTTATATTCCAGTTTTTTCAAAATAGCCACCCTTTACTCTGATTACTGTTTTGCACACTCCCGGCATTCTCTCGATGAGCTTCAAGAGGTAGTCACCTGAAAGGGTTTTCACTTCACAGGTGTCGTAGTTTTGATGCCTTCAGTGACAATCTACAATGTGAATAGTCTTGAAAATAAAGAAAACACATTGAAATGAGAAGGTGCGTCCAAACTTTTGGCCTGCACTGTATATATTAGGCCTTGACGCTGTGTTATCAGGAACAGGCTGTTCTGAAAAACACCCCAGAGGACACCTCAACGATGGACGCTTTTGACATCCCTTTCTCTCAACAACACCTGGTGTCGAACTCAGATCGGCCCCAGTCCACAAAAACATTTCAACATCACACCCAAGACAATTGAGCATACATGCACGCACCTCCCCCTCCCCCAACCACGCCTTCACCACCGCTTGTTAGCTCCAACTCCCCCTCCCTCTGTTGCGAGTTTGTTGTGATGAAATGTAACGTGTTTATATGTGCATTGCAAATGAGTTTTTTTCCCCTTGGACTCAGTCTGCCTTTGACTGATATTTTTTTACTCTTCCCCCCTTTCCCAATATCACCTTTTTCCCACCTTTTTTAAGGGGCGCCGTAAAAATCGCTGCTCCTTTGGCGGTCTCGTCTTGTCTCCCTGTAACGTATGTCTGCTCTTAGTGGGACTGCGCCGAAAAGATACTTTTCAGTTCTTATGTGTCTTGTGCATGTTAAGAATTGACGAATTGACAATAAATCATCTTGAAACGTTCACACTGCAGTCAAATGGCCAATTCAGATGTTTTTGTTTTTTTTGTCAAATACCATCTTTTTATGTGGCATTTTTTATATCACCAAAAAAAAAAGTGATTTCTAATGTGAATGCAATCTGACCCGCTTGCGCTGTCGCTTCAACTCTAGTCGGTCTCAGTATTGGTGCATTTGTGGCAATTTCAAGGATTTTGTGCAATCAAACTCAACATTTTCTGAACTGAAATATTGCGTGTAGAAGATGAAGAAGGAAAAAGACAAGTGTTTTGGTATTGGTACCAAAATTTTGGTATCGGGACACCACTACAACAAAGTACAGATCCATCCATCCATCCATCCATCTTCTTCCGCTTATCCGAAGTCGGGTCGCGGGGGCAGCAGCCTAAGCAGGGAAGCCCAAACTTCCCTCTCCCCAGCCACTTCGTCCAGCTCTTCCCGGGGCATCCCGAGGCGTTCCCAGGCCAGCCGGTAGACATAGTCTTCCCAACGTGTCCTGGGTCTTCCCCGTGGCCCTAAACACCTCCCTAGGGAGGCGTTCGGGTGGCATCCTGACCAGATGCCCGAACCACCTCATCTGGCTCCTCTCGATGTGGAGGAGCAGCGGCTTTACTTTGAGCTCCCCCCGGATGGCAGAGCTTCTCACCCTATCTCTAAGGGAGAGCCCCGCCACCCGGCGGAGGAAACTCATTTCGGCCGCTTGTACCCGTGATCTCGTCCTTTCGGTCATAACCCAAAGCTCATGACCATAGGTGAGGATGGGAACGTAGATCGACCGGTAAATTGAGAGCTTTGCCTTCCGGCTCAGCTCCTTCTTCACCACAACAGATCGATACAGCGTCCGCATTACTGTAGACGCCGCACCGATCCGCCTGTCGATCTCACGATCCACTCTTCCCTCACTCGTGAACAAGACTCCGAGGTACTTGAACTCCTCCACTTGGGGCAAAGTAGAGATGTCCGATAATATCGGACTGCCGATATTATAAATGCTTAAAAATGTAATATCGGAAATTATCGGTATCGGTTTCAAAATTATCGGTTTCGGTTTCAAAAAGTAAAATTTATGACTTTTTAAAACGCAGTCACATGACATCTACGGCTTTTCACACACACAAGTGAATGCAATACTTGGTCAACAGCCATACAGGTCACACTGAGGGTGGCCGTATAAACAACTTTAACACTGTTACAAATAAGCGCCACACTGTGAACCCACACCAAACAAGAATGACAAACACATTTCGGGAGAACATCCGCACCGTAACACAACAGAAGAAATACCCAGAACCCCTTGCAGCACTAACTCTTCCGGGACGCTACAATATACACCCCCCCCCCCCCCCGCTACCCCCTACCAAAACCCCTCCCCCAAATTCCAAGCTGCTGTTTTGAGGCATGTTTAAAAAAAATAATGCACTTTGTAACTTCAATAATAAATATGGCAGTGCCATGTTGGCATTTTTTTCCCCCATAACTTGAGTTGATTTATTTAGGAAAACTTTGTTACATTGTTTAATGCATCACAACAAAATTAGGCATAATAATGTGTTAAATTCACGACTGTATATATCGGTATCGGTTGATATCGGTATCGGTAATTAAGAGTTGGACAATATCGGAATATCGGCAAAAAAGCCATTATCGGACATCTCTACAAGAAAGTTTTTAAAATGTACATTAATTTATGTATTTATCAACAATATCAGCGGTTAATCACATATCCCTTTATAGTTACCGTAATTTGTTTGGATTTATATAGCAATACTATAAATTATTAATTGATGTCATTATGTTATTCATGTACTGCATACGTATTAATGTATGCAGTCGTGTATTCATGTATATCGGCGGCAAATGAAATATTCATCACAATTGGCAGACATACATAAATAATCAAATGTATTCAATGATTCATTGAATCCTCATCAGAGATCTAACGAGACACCTGTTTATTTAATTAGCGTGCTTGTGGTAAAATATCACTAGAAATCGACACATTTTGCTCGGCTATCGCTCCAAGAATTTCAGCCCCATCAAAGGATGGCGCCGACGTTCAAAAGGTGATATTTGGTTGTGTTTGCACGGCGGTGAGACTTGTGCCAACACGGGTTTTAAAGGCCTACTGAAATGAATTTTTTTTATTTAAACGGGGATAGCAGATCCATTCTATGTGTCATACTTGATCATTTCGCGATATTGCCATATTTTTGCTGAAAGGATTTAGTATAGAACAACGACGATAAAGATTGCAACTTTTGGTATCTGATAAAAAAAAGGCTTGCCCCTACCGGAAGTAGCGTGACGTAGTCAGTTGAACATATACGCAAAGTTCCCTATTGTTTACAATGATGGCCGCATGAAGTGAGAGAGATTCGGACCGAGAAAGCGACAATTTCCCCATTAATTTTGAGCGAGGATGAAAGATTTGTGGATGAGTAAAGTGCAAGTGAAGGACTAGTGGGGAGTGGAAGCTATTCAGATAGGGAAGATGCTGTGAGAGCCGGGGGTGACCTGATATTCAGCTGGGAATGACTACAACAGTAAATAAACACAAGACATATATATACTCTATTAGCCACAACACAACCAGGCTTATATTTAATATGCCACAAATTAATCCTGCATAATAACACCTGCGTGTTTGTTATGCTAGCTCCTAGCTCCTCTGCTAGCTCCTAGCTCCATAGAACATGCCAATGCAATTTAAACACCTGATCAACACACACAATCACTCAGCCCAAAAGACCGTTCACCTAACCCAAGGTTCATAAAGCTTATATATTTTTAAAAAGTTACGTACAGGACGCGCACGTACGGTACGGTACGTGTTATGCTAGCTCCTAGCTCCTATGCTAGCTCCTAGCTCCATAGAACACGCCAATACAATTCAAACACCTGATCAACACACACAATCACTCAGCCCAAAAGACCGTTCACCTAACCCAAGGTTCATAAAGCTTATATATTTTAAAAAAGTTACGTACATACGCAAAAAAAAGTTGCGCACATACGGTCAAGCGATCAAATGTTTAGAAGCCAAAGCTGCATACTCACAGTAGCACGTCTGCGTCTTTGTCATCCAAATCAAAGTAATCCTGGTAAGAGTCTGTGTTGTCCCAGTTCTCTACAGGCGTCTGTGTATCGAAGTCAAAAGTCCTCCTGGTTAGAGTCTCTGTTATCCGAGTTCTTCCATCTTGACTGCATCTTTCGGGAATGTAAACAAAGAAGCGCCGGCTGTGTACTGTTGTGGCTGACTACGTTCGAAAAATACGTCCATTTCGCACCGACAACTTTCTTCTTTGCTTGCTCAGCTTCCTTCTCCATAATGCAATGAACATAATTGCAACAGATTCACGAACACAGATGTCCAGAATACTGTGGAATTATGAAATGAAAACAGAGCTTTTTCGTATTGGCTTCAATGTGGAAGGCATACCCGTGTTCGCCGGGCTACGTCACGCGCATACGTCATCCTCAGAGGCGTTTCGAACCGGAAGTTTAGCGGCAAATTTAAAATGTCACTTTATAAGTTAACCCGGCCGTATTGGCATGTGTTATAATGTTAAGATTTCATCATTGATATATAAACTATCAGACTGCGTGGTCGGTAGTAGTGGGTTTCAGTAGGCCTTTAAAGGTGTTGCATAATAACAACAATACACCTGCAAATCAGGATGTGCTAAAAAAGCGCACACTCATTCACAAACCCTCCATCTCCATCCCGTCCCCCCCGCCCCCGTTTCCCGCCCGCCTTCCAATTCCGGCGCACGCTCCCGACGCACACCTCCAACCATTCCCAGCCACCGTGTCAGCTCTGTTGCTCAAGCCGTCCAAAAATAGACTCCTCCTGCATTGCACCAACAAGCTCCTTGTGTCACCGTTGCAGCCGAGATGCTCGGCGTCGACCGACGAGTCGCAGCCTTTTAATCACCCGCACTCAGGTGTCAATCTGTGGGTGATTAGTGATTCCGCGGGAGGGATGATACGACCCACTGGCGACCCCGTCATACCAATTAAAGGAGGCTCATGGGAAACGTATGTCTGCATTAAGACTGAAAGACCTATCCATCACATAGAGAAAGGTTATATTCACCATGCTACATACACACCATAGTGCAAAAGGTAGATTTCAACGACTCCTGAAGGCAATCTGCGCAAAAAGAAATTCAGGCTTTTTTTCTCTCTGCCCTGAATTCCATTCAAGGGCATGAATTATGAAGCAGGAAGGAGCGGCACACGGGGAAGAGCATTGTAGGGGGGGGGGGGGGGACTCGTGTGGCATTAAACTGGCAAAGTAATTACGGCTTAGAAGGGGGCTTGACAGGATGAAACGTCATCGTCCCCCCTCCCTAAGAGAAGGCTCTGCTTCATTTTCAGTCACAAAAAGGTGGCCAAGAAAACCACAGGCGTGGGCAGTGCACGCCCTTTCGAGCTGACCCCAAGTCATCCGGTTCAGTGCGCTATAATATATCGTGACACCTTTTATACACTGCAAAAAGTCAGTGTTCAAAAACAAAAACAAAAAAATACAAAAATGAGGGGTTATTTATTTGAACTAGGCAAATTTATCGGCCAATAGAACAAGAAAATTCGGCTTGTCAAGACTTTCCAAAACAAGTCAAATTAAAGCTGCAAGCAGCGATGGACGGGACCGACTTTGACGGCACATAAAATCCAAACCGGAGCAGTAGTTAAAACTCTTTGGTCAACTTTTAATCACAAGGGTTCAATCTCTCCTGTGTGCTAGTTTGAAGCCGACACAACAAACGCGCTCAGAGGGGATAATGTTTGAAAAAAAGGTGACCGGTTTTTACAAAACTTTTGTTTTGAAGGGGGAATTGCAAACTTCCTGTTGATTTTTGCTGGGGGTTGTCAATATATGCAGGTCTAAGTGAGACCTACATAGAGGTTTTTGTTGCATGTCTCTAAGACATTCCTACTGGAAGTTACAGGCAGTTTTGTCTGAGTTTTCTTCCTAGGAGCAGTTTTGTCTGTGTTTTCTTCCTAGGGGGCGCTAGAGCGCAATTTAGAGTTTTGATTTTTTTTTTTTATTAGATCGCAATTTTTACCAGTCCCGATGTGTGTGTCCAGTTTGGTGAGTTTTGAATCATGTTAAGGGGGTCTAATTACAGCTCAAAGAGGCAAAAGTGACTATTTTTACTAAACTTTTGTTTTGAAGGGGGAATTGCCAAACTCCTGTTGATTTTTGCTGGGGGTTGTCAATATATGCAGGTCTAAGTGAGACCTACATAGAGGTTTTTGTTTAATGTCTCTAAGACATTCCTACTGGAAGTTACAGGCAGTTTTGTCTGAGTTTTCTTCCTAGGAGCAGTTTTGTCTGTGTTTTCTTCCTAGGGGGCGCTAGAGCGCAATTTAGAGTTTTGATTTTTTTTTTTTATTAGATCGCAATTTTTGCCAGTCCTGATGTGTGTGTCCAGTTTGGTGAGTTTTGAATCATGTTAAGGGGGTCTAATTACAGCTCAAAGAGGCAAAAGTGACTATTTTTACTAAACTTTTGTTTTGAAGGGGGAATTGCCAACCTCCTGTTGATTTTTGCTGAAAGATGTCAATGTATGAAATCTAGGTCTAAGTCAGACCTAGAGGTTTTTGTTTCATGTCTCTACGACATTCCTACCGGAAGTTACAGGCAGTTTTGTCTGTGTTTTCTTCCTAGAGCGAAATTTTGAGTTTAAAGGTTTGGTTTTTTGATTAGATCGCAATTTTCGCCAGTCCTGATGTGTGTGTCCAATTTGGTGAGTTTTGAAGCATGTTAAAAGGGTTAGATTACAGCTCAAAGAGGAGGCGGAATAATAATAATAATAAAGAAAAACGTTACAGTAACAATAGGGTCCTCTGTCCCAAAGGGACAGAGTTTGTCTAACCTCAATAAACCCAAAAATACCTTAAAATAAGTACATTCTCACTTATAACAAGTGCACTTTTCTTGGTAGAAAAAAAAATGAGACCTTTTTGCTCAATATGTTGAAAAATATCCATCCATCCATCCATTTTCTACCGCTTGTCCCTTTTGGGGTCGCGGGGGGTCGCTGGAGCCTATTATCTTGACATAATGATATGCGCTCGGCATCATGATTTTTTTTGTCATGCCTGAAGTAAGAAATTATTACTTTGAAAAAGTAGTTTTATACTTGTGAGTGTTGATGACACAGCTTTGCAACAGTTGATATTCTAGTTTCAAGCATGTTTTACTCAATATAGGTCATCAAATCTCAGCAACAAGCTGTAATATCTTACTGAGATCATTTAGGACCAAAACCCTTAAAACAAGTAAAACACTCGAACATAAAATCTGCTCAGTGAGAAGAATTATCTTATCAGACAGAAAATAAGCAAATATCACCCTTATTTGAGATATTTAATCTTACTTAGATTTCAGTTTTTGCAGTGTAGGGCTTAGCTGTTGAGCCGCTTCAAAAGAGTAACGAGGAAAAACGAGAAAAAAGCACGGAACGCGTCAGTCCGAATGAGACACGCTAACCAACAACAACAAAGGAGAATATTGTGGCTCTCATGTGTATAGTTTGTAATGGGGAAAGACATTACCTTTTTTTTTTCAGACTACAAACCCCGTTTCCATATGAGTTGGGAAATTGTGTTAGATGTAAATATAAACGGAAAACAATGATTTGCAAATCATATTCAACCCATATTCAGTTGAATATGCTACAAAGACAACATATTTGATGTTCAAACTGATAAACATTTTTTTTTTTTTGCAAATAATCATTAACTTTAGAATTTGATGCCAGCAAGACGTGACAAAGAAGTTGGGAAAGGTGGCAATAAATACTGATAAAGTTGAGGAATGCTCATCAAACACTTATTTGGAACATCCCACAGGTGAACAGGCAAATTGGGAACAGGTGGGTGCCATGATTGGGTATAAAAGTAGATTCCATGAAATGCTCAGTCATTCACAAACAAGGATGGGGCGAGGGTCACCACTTTGTCAACAAATGCGTGAGCAAATTGTTGAACAGTTTAAGAAAAACCTTTCTCAACCAGCTATTGCAAGGAATTTAGGGATTTCAGCATCTACGGTCCGTAATATCATCAAAGGGTTCAGAGAATCTGGAGAAATCACTGCACGTAAGCAGCTAAGCCCGTGACCTTCGACCCCTCAGGCTGTACTGCATCAACAAGCGACATCAGTGTGTAAAGGATATCACCACATGGGCTCAGGAACACTTCAGAAACCCACTGTCAGTAACTACAGTTGGTCGCTACATCTGTAAGTGCAAGTTAAAACTCTCCTATGCAAGGCGAAAACCGTTTATCAACAACACCCAGAAACGCCGTCGGCTTCGCTGGGCCTGAGCTCATCTAAGATGGACTAAAACAAAGTGGAAAAGTGTTCTGTGCTCCACATTTCAAATTGTTTTTGGAAACTGTGGACGTCGTGTCCTCTGGACCAAAGAGGAAAAGAACCATCCGGATTGTTATAGGCGCAAAGTGGAAAATCCAGCATCTGTGATGGTATGGGGGTGTATTAGTGCCCAAGACATGGGTAACTTACACATCTGTGAAGGCGCCATTAATGCTGAAAGGTACATACAGGTTTTGGAGCAACATATGTTGCCATCCAAGCAACGTTACCATGGACGCCCCTGCTTATTTCAGCAAGACAATGCCAAGCCACGTGTTACATCAACGTGGCTTCATAGTAAAAGAGTGCGGGTACTAGACTGGCCTGCCTGTAGTCCAGACCTGTCTCCCATTGAAAATGTGTGGCGCATTATGAAGCCTAAAATACCACAACGGAGACCCCCGGACTGTTGAACAACTTAAGCTGTACATCAAGCAAGAATGGGAAATAATTCCACCTGAGAAGCTTCAAAAATGTGTCTCCTCAGTTCCCAAACGTTTACTGGGTGTTCTTAAAAGGAAAGGCCATGTAACACAGTGGTGAACATGCCCTTTCCCAACTACTTTGGCACGTGTTGCAGCCATGAAATTCGAAGTTAATTATTATTTGCAAAAAAAAAAATACAGTTTATGAGTTTGAACATCAAATATGTTGTCTTTGTAGTGCATTCAATTGAATATGGGTTGAAAAGGATTTGAAAATCCTTGTATTCCGTTTATATTTACATCTAACACAATTTCCCAACTCATATGGAAACGGGGTTTGTATAAGGTGCATTTAAAATCCTTTTTTTCCCCTCAAAACTCGACAGTGCGCCTTATAACCCGGTGCGCCTAATGTAAGGAATAAGTTTGGTTGAGCTTACCCACCTCGAAGCTATTTTATTTGGTACATGGTGTAATGATAAGTGTGACCAGTGGATGGCAGTCAAACATAAGAGATAAGTAGAGATGTGCGATAATGGCTTTTTTGCCGATATCCGATATTCCGATATTGTCCAACTCTTAATTACCGATTCCTATATCAACCGATACCGATATATACAGCCGTGGAATTAACACATTATTATGCCTAATTTTGTTGTGATGCCCCGCTGGATGCATTAAACAATGTAACAAGGTTTTCCAAAATAAATCAACTCAAAAAAATGCCGACATGGCACTACCATATTTATTATTGAAGTCACAAAGTGCATTATTTTATAACAACAGCTTGGAATTTGGGACATGCTCTCCCTGAGAGAGCATGAGGAGGTTGAGGTGGGCGGGGTTGAGATGTGGGGGTAGTGTGAAAAGCCGTAGATATTATGTGATTGGGCCGGCACGCAAAGGAAGTGCCTTTAAGGTTTATTGGCGCTCTGTACTTCTCCCTACGTCCGTGTATACAGCGGCGTTTTAAAAAGTCATAAATTTTACTTTGTGAAACCAATATTGATAATTTTGAAACCGATACCGATAAATTCCGATATTACATTAGAAAGCATTTATCGGCCGATAATATCGGTAGTCCGATATTATCAGACATCCCTAGTACATCCCCTGCTAACAGATAGCTTGTGTCACATACAAAGTTATATGAGTCTAAGGTGTATGGCTGAGGAATTACAGTAAAACGTGTAAAATTAGCAAAATATGTTAGCATTTTAATGTTAGCGTGCTAACATTAACATGCTAACAGTTAACAAGTGTCACATACCAAGTTATACGACTCTGGGCTAAACGGTTGCAAAAGTAGCTCAAAAAGTTAGCATGCTAATGTTAGCAGGTTAGCTTGCTGACAATTAGCTTGTGTCACATACGAAGTTACATGACTCTAAAGTGTATGGCTGAGGAATTACAGTAAAACGTGTAAAATTAGCAAAATATGTTAGCACTTTAACGTTAACACGCTAACAGTTAACAAGTGTCACATACCAAGTTTTACGACTCTGGGCTAAACGGTTGCAAAAGTAGCTCAAAAAGTTAGCGTGCTAATGTTAGCAGGTTAGCTTGCTAACAGTTAGCTTGTGTCACATACGAAGTTATATGACTCTAAGGTGTATGGCTGAGGAATTACAGTAAAACGTGTAAAATTAGCAAAATATGTTAGCACTTTAATGTTAGCGTGCTAAAGTTAACACGCTAACAGTTAACAAGTGTAACATGCCAAGTTATATGACTCCAGGCTAAACGGTTACAAAAGTAGCTCAAAAAGTTAGCGTGCTAATGTTAGCAGGTTAGCTTGCTAACAGTTAGCTTGAGTCACATACGAAGTTATATGACTCTAAGGTGTATGGCTGAGGAATTACAGTAAAATGTGTAAAATTAGCAAAATATGTTAGCACTTTAATGTTAGCGTGCTAACGTTAACACGCTAACAGTTAACAAGTGTCACATACCAAGTTATATGACTCCGGGGTAAACGGTTGCAAAAGTAGCTCAAAAAGTTAGCGTGCTAATGTTAGCAGGTTAGCTTGCTAACAGTTAGCTTGAGTCACATACAAAGTTATATGACTCTAAGGTGTATGGCTGAGGAATTACAGTAAAACGTGTAAAATTAGCAAAATATGTTAGCACTTTAATGTTAGCATGCTAACGTTAACACGCTAACAGTTAACAAGTGTCACATACCAAGTTATATGACTCCGGGCTAAACGGTTGCAAAAGTAGCTCAAAAAGTTAGCGTGCTAATGTTAGCAGGTTAGCTTGCCAACAGTTAGCTTGTGTCACATACAAAGTTATATGACTCTAAGGTGTATGGCTGAGGAATTACAGTACAACGTGTAAAATTAGCAAAATATGTTAGCACTTTAATGTTAGCGTGCTAACGTTAACACGCTAACAGTTAACAAGTGTCACATACCAAGTTATATGACTCCGGGCTAAACGGTTGCAAAAGTAGCTCAAAAAGTTAGCGCGCTAATGTTAGCAGGTTAGCTTGCCAACAGTTAGCTTGTGTCACATACGAAGTTATATGACTCTAAGGTGTATGGCTGAGGAATTACAGTAAAACGTGTAAAATTAGCAAAATATGTTAGCACTTTAATGTTAGAATGCTAAAGTTAACACGCTAACAATTAACAAGTGTCACATGCCAAGTTATATGACTCCGGGCTAAACAGTTGCAAAAGTAGCTCAAAAAGTTAGCGTGCTAATGTTAGCAGGTTAGCTTGCTAACAGTTAGCTTGAGTCACATACGAAGTTATATGACTCTAAGGTGTATGGCTGAGGAATTACAGTAAAATGTGTAAAATTAGCAAAATATGTTAGCACTTTAATGTTAGCGTGCTAACGTTAACACGCTAACAGTTAACAAGTGTCACATACCAAGTTATATGACTCCGGGCTAAACGGTTGCAAAAGTAGCTCAAAAAGTTAGTGCGCTAATGTTAGCAGGTTAGCTTGCCAACAGTTAGCTTGTGTCACATACGAAGTTATATGACTCTAAGGTGTATGGCTGAGGAATTACAGTAAAACGTGTAAAATTAGCAAAATATGTTAGCACTTTAATGTTAGCGTGCTAACGTTAACACGCTGACAGTTAACAAGTGTCACATACCAAGTTATATGACTCCGGGCTAAACGGTTGCAAAAGTAGCTCAAAAAGTTAGCGCGCTAATGTTAGCAGGTTAGCTTGCTAACAGTTAGCTTGTATCACATACGAAGTTATATGACTCTAAGGTGTATGGCTGAGGAATTACAGTAAAACGTGTAAAATTAGCAAAATATGTTAGCACTTTAATGTTAACACGCTAACAGTTAACAAGTGTCACATACCAAGTTATATGACTCCGGGCTAAACGGTTGCAAAAGTAGCTCAAAAAGTTAGCGTGCTAATGTTAGCAGGTTAGCTTGCTAACAATTAGCTTGTGTCACATACGAAGTTATATGACTCTAAGGTGTATGGCTGAGGAATTACAGTAAAACGTGTAAAATTAGCAAAATATGTTAGCACTTTAATGTTAACACGCTAACAGTTAACAAGTGTCACATACCAAGTTATATGACTCCGGGCTAAACGGTTGCAAAAGTAGCTCAAAAAGTTAGCGTGCTAATGTTAGCAGGTTAGCTTGCTAACAGTTAGCTTGTGTCACATACGAAGTTATATGACTCTAAGGTGTATGGCTGAGGAATTACAGTAAAACGTGTAAAATTAGCAAAATATGTTAGCACTTTAATGTTAGCGTGCTAACGTTAACACGCTAACAGTTAACAAGTGTCACATACCAAATTATATGACTCCGGGCTGAACGGTTGCAAAAGTAGCTCAAAAAGTTAGCGCGCTAATGTTAGCAGGTTAGCTTGCTAACAGTTAGCTTGAGTCACATACGAAGTTATATGACTCTAAGGTGTATGGCTGAGGAATTACAGTAAAACGTGTAAAATTAGCAAAATATGTTAGCACTTTAATGTTAGCGTGCTAACGTTAACACGCTAACAGTTAACAAGTGTCACATACCAAGTTATATGACTCCGGGCTAAACGGTTGCAAAAGTAGCTCAAAAAGTTAGCGCGCTAATGTTAGCAGGTTAGCTTGCTAACAGTTAGCTTGAGTCACATACGAAGTTACATGACTCTAAGGTGTATGGCTGAGGAATTACAGTAAAACGTGTAAAATTAGCAAAATATGTTAGCACTTTAATGTTAGCGTGCTAACGTTAACACGCTAACAGTTAACAAGTGTCACATACCAAGTTATATGACTCCGGGCTAAACGGTTGCAAAAGTAGCTCAAAAAGTTAGCGTGCTAATGTTAGCAAGTTAGCTTGCTAACAGTTAGCTTGTGTCACATACGAAGTTATATGACTCTAAGGTGTATGGCTGAGGAATTACAGTAAAACGTGTAAAATTAGCAAAATATGTCAGCACTTTAATGTTAGCATGCTAACGTTAACACGCTAACAGTTAACAGGTGTCACACACCAATTTATATGATTGTAGTGTAAAAGGTTGCAAAGTTAGCTCAAAAAGCTAACACGTTAATGTTAGCGTGCTAACATGCTTTAAAACTTCTAAAGTGGACAGCACCTTTTAGCTCTTATTTCCAAAATTGTGTACACTACTGAAATGGGGTCTTATGCTGACATATGGACACTTATACTGCCATCTGGTGGTGTCAGAAGAGTATAACATACAATGGAATTTGGGGGGAAAAAAAGTGTAAAAATAAAAATTAGCATCTCACTACACATGAAGTACACTTTTGTGTACTTATGGACTAAGTACATCATATCAAAAGATGATTTTTAGTTTTTTTTTCTAATTAGGGTCCTTAAGAGGTTAATTTATATGACTGTAAGGAATAAGGCTGTGTAATTAGACAAAAAAGCGTTTAGTTTTATCTTTGGTTTTATATACAAAGCGGTAAACAGAAGGGCCTGAAAGTGTAGTGTGGTCTACAGACCCGATGGAGCGTTTGCATCCTAACTAGGCGTGACAGCAACAACTGAGGAGTCCACAGCTACGACCCGGCTACCCTCCCCGTGCCGTCACGGCCCCCCCGTGACATTTAAAAGTCAAACTTACTTTTTATTCATACGTTGCCGTGACCAGACACAACTGGGCTGTCAGCCTCTGGGACTCCCAGCATACATCTTACTACATGAACTTGTCCCCATACCAATACCTATATGTTGGTACCGGTTTCGATACTTTTCAAAATAAAGGGCACCAAAAAAAAAAAAAAAGCACTTGTACACCTGTATCTGCATGCCTGTGTGAAGCGTCACCTTCACTCTGGAGGTGGGTGCAGATTTTTACCCTTGAGCATTCCTTTAAACCAGGGGTCACCAACCTTTTTGAAAGCAAGAGCTACTTCTTGGGTACTGATTAATGCGAAGGGCTACCAGTTTGATACACACTTAAATAAATTGCCAGAAATAGCCAATTTGCTCAATTTACCTCTAACTCTATGTTATTATTAATAATTAATGATATTTACACTTAATTGAACGGTTTAAAAGAGGAGAAAACACGGAAAAAAATGACAATTAAATTTTGAAACATCGTTTATCTTCAATTTCGACTCTTTAAAATTCAAAATTCAACCGAAAAAAAGAAGAGAAAAACTTAAAAAAAGAATTTATGGAATATCATTAGTAATTTTTCCTGATTAAGATTAATTTTAGAATTTTGATGACATGTTTTAAATAGGTTAAAATCCAATCTATACTTTGTTAGAATATATAACAAATTGGACCAAAGACAAATCATTATTTCTTCTAGATTTTCCAGAACAAAAATTTTAAAAGAAATTCAAAAGACTTTGAAATAAGATTTAAATTTGATTCTACAGATTTTCTAGATTTGCCAGAATATTTTTTTTTAAATTTAATCATAATAAGTTTGAAGAAATATTTCACAAATATTCTTCGTTGAAAAAACAGAAGCTAAAATGAAGAATTAAATTAAAATGTATTTATTATTCTTTACAATAAAAACATTTTTTTTACTTGAACATTGATTTAAATTGTCAGGAAAGAAGAGGAAGGAATTTAAAAGGTAAAAAGGTATATGTGTTTAAAAATCCTAAAATTATTTTTAAGGTTGTATTTTTTCTCTAAAATTGTCTTTCTGAAAGTTATAAGAAGCAAAGTAAAAAAAAATATGAATTTATTTAAACAAGTGAAGACCAACTCTTTAAAATATTTTCTTGGATTTTCAAATTCTATTTGAGTTTTGTCTCTCTTAGAATTAAAAATGTCGGGCAAAGCGAGACCAGCTTTCTAGTAAATAAATACAATTTAAAAAATAGAGGCAGCTCACTGGTAAGTGCTGCTATTTGAGCTATTTTTAGAACAGGCCAGCGGGCTACTCATCTGGTCACCGCGTTGGTGACCCCTGCTTTAAACTCACTTTTAATGGCAATAAATGCCATATTCCCTAAAAATTGCTGGGTTTTTTTCCCTTAAATAAAAAAAAACTGCACGCCTCATGCCCTACACTGCAAAAACTGAAATCTAAGTAAGATGAAATATCTCAAATAAGGGTGATATTTGCTTATTTTCTGTCTGATAAGATAATTATTCTCACTAAGCAGATTTTATGTTAGAGTGTTTTACTTGTTTTAAGGGTTTTGGTCCTAAATGATCTCAGTAAGATATTACAGCTTGTAGCTGAGATGTTATGACCTATATTGAGTAAAACATGCTTGAAACTAGAATATCAACTGTTGCAAAGCTGTGTCATCAACACTCACAAGTATAAAACTACTTTTTTTAAAGTAATCATTTCTTATTTCAAGCATGAAAGAAAAAATCATGACTTTGACACAATTGTGTCTCATAATTAAAACAGATGGCAGCCAAATGGACTTTGCTGTTTTATTTTCAATGAAACAATAGAAAACATGTACTCATATAGTAGTACAGTTGGCACAGTACAGTAAACTGACAGTTAATATTTAAACATTTAACATGTGACATTTCTAACTATTTTGAACAGAAAAGGTTCATGCACATTCAGATAAATTCTTCAATATTACAATTAAAAAAATGTTGGCCGGGGGCCGGGCTGTATATATGCGCACTGAAAGACCACGCACTTGGCGCGATGATGTCATGTTATCGATGGAAAAATGCATTTTTAGACCATATGATTTGCCTGAGCGGCTAGGAGACAACAAGTAACAAGCGGTTGCCTTGTTGCCTTTCCATTAAGAACAATAAATAAGTTTTTAGTAGGGATGTCCGATAATGGCTTTTTGCAGATATCCGATATTCCGATATTGTCCAACTCTTAATTACCGATATCAACCGATACCGATATATACAGTCGTGGAATTAACACATTATTATGCCTAATTTGGACAACCAGGTATGGTGAAGATAAGGTCCTTTTTAAAAATTTTTATAAAATAAGATAAATAAATTAAAACATTTTCTTGAATAAAAAAGAAAGTAAAACAATATAAAAACAGTTACATAGAAACTAGTAATTAATGAAAATGAGTAAAATTAACTGTTAAAGGTTAGTACTATTAGTGGACCAGCAGCACGCACAATCATGTGTGCTTACGGACTGTATCCCTTGCAGACTGTATTGATATATATTGATATATAATGTAGGAACCAGAATATTAATAACAGAAAGAAACAACCCTTTTGTGTGAATGAGTGTGAATGGGGGAGGGAGGTTTTTTGGGTTGGTGCACTAATTGTAAGTGTATCTTGTGTTTTTTATGTTGATTTAATTAAAAAAACAAACAAAAAAACAAAAAAAAACGATATCGATAATAAATAAAACGATACCGATAATTTCCGATATTACATTTTAAAGCATTTATCAGCCGATAATATCTGCAGGCCGATATCGGACATCTCTAGTTTTTAGTATAAGTTTGCTGGTTTCAAGAAATGTAATGCCGAGCGCATATCATTATGTCAAGATAATGGCACTAGCATTTACTTCATTTAAGAATATTTTTCAACATATTGAGCAAAAAGGTGTCTTTTTTTTTTTTCTACCAATAAAAGTGCACTTGTTTTTAGTGAAAATATACTTATTTTAAGGTATTTTTGGGTTCATTGAAGTTAGCTAGTTTTACTTGTTTTGGAAAGTCTTGACAAGCCAAATTTTCTTGTTCTATTGGCAGATAATTTTGCTTAGTTCAAATAAAAGACCCCTAATTTTTGTATTTTTTTTGTCTTGTTTTTGAACACTGTCTTTTTGCAGTGTATGGAAATAAATGGCTTTGAAGATATATTTCCCCCCGTTTTATACTACGCAAAGTACTTCTGTATAATATACAGATATCAAATATTAAATGTTTGGGGGATTTTACTCAGTAAAAGTCGGCGTTCAAATAACACTTTTTATTTCAATAGCAAAGCAAATTTGGCTGAAAATAGCAAAATAAGACAAACCCTGCTGCATGCTTTGAATGGGAAATAAAATAGAATACACAAAGACACAAATTGAAAGCCAGTAGTCCAAATCAAAATCTTAACATAACAGTTTCTATTAGTTTATATTGATATATACTAGTGTTGTCCTGATACCAAATATTTTGGTACCGGGACCGGTACTACAATTATTTCGATACTTTTCTAAATAAAATTTTGCATTATTGTCTTTATTTTAACAAAAAAATCTTAGGGTACATTAAACATATGTTGCTTATTGCAATTTAGTCCTTAAATAAAATAGTGAACATACAAGACAACTTGTCTTTTAGTAGTAAGTAAGCAAACAAAGGCTCCTAATTTAGTCTGCTGACATATGCAGTAACATATTGTGTCATTTTCCATTCTATTATTTTGGCAAAATTATCAAGGACAAGCGGTAGAAAATGAATTATTAATCTACTTGTTAATTTACTGTTAATATCTGCTTACTTTATCTTTCAACATGTTCTATCTACACTTCTGTTAAAATGTAATAATCACTTATTCTTCTGTTGTCTGATACTTTACATTAGTTTTGGATGATACCACAAATGTGGGTATCAATCCGATACCAAATAGTTACAGGATCATACATTGGTCCTCGTGTGTCCAGGGACATATTTCCTGAGTTTATAAACATAATATACATTTAGGAAAAACGAAAGAAGATGCCACCCGAACGCCTCCCTAGGGAGGTGTTTAGGGCACGTCCGACCGGTAGGAGGCCACGGGGAAGACCCAGGACACGTTGGGAAGACTATGTCTCCCGGCTGACCTGGGAACGCCTCGGGATCCCCCGGGAAGAGCTGGACGAAGTGGCTGGGGAGATGGGAGTCTGTGCTTCCCTGCTTAGGCTGCTGCCCCCGCGACCCGACCTCGGATAAGCGGAAGAAGATGGATGGATGGATGGATGGAAAGAAGATGTTGTGATGCCAAAAAAGATCATAATCATAGTAGTATCGACTAGATACGCTATTGTACTTGGTATCATTACAATTTACGTGGCCTACCACTTTGTGGCTGAGTTGCTGTTGTTCCCAAACTCTTCCATTTCCTTATAATAAAGCCGACAGTTGACTTTGGAATATTTAGGAGCGAGGGAATTTCACGACTGGATTTGTTGCACAGGTGGCATCCTATGACAGTTCCATGCTGGAAATCACCGAGAGCGGCCCATTGTTCCACAAATGTTTGTAGAAACAGTCTCCATGCCTAAGTACTTGATTTTATACACCTGAGTGATTAGGAAACCTGATTCTAATCATTTTGTTGGGTGGCCAAATACTTTTGGCAATATAGCGTATGTGACTTTATACATGTTTGTAAATATTCAATGCATAATAATCGTAAAACTGTGTTTATTACCCAGACTATAATCATACACAACATCTATAACCGTTGCATCCTTAATACCACAATGCAAGGCACTTAAGAGTATGCACCTCCTGCGGCCACGCGTTAATATTTTAGTAGGTTTTTTTCACCTCCTGCGTTTGTCTAACCGCTTCAGGTGTGGTTCTCAGTGTGTGATCCTCTTCAATGACGTCGTCAGTGCAGGGAGCTGACAAATAGCCAGCGTCCCCGCGGAGAAGTGTCATGTCACTGCTATTATTATCATTATTGTCGCTCACAATAGATAAAACGGCCGCGCTAACCTGACAACACCCGCTCGCAACAAAGAGCAGCTCAGTTGTATTCTAAAGCTATGTAGTACAGGTATTACACAGGTACATTATAGCAGTAAACAATCATTTAATATAAACTAATATTAATACAGCAAAATTATTTATTTGCTTACTTGTGTAGACTTTCCGAAGCTCAAGAAAAAACAGGATTTTTTTTCTTCTTAGATTTATTCATTAATTAACTCTAAATTAGTTTGTAGTGTTTGTATTGTTTATTTAAATTTTTATTAGAGATGTCCGATAATATCGGGCTGCCGATATTATCAGCCGATAAATGCTTTAAAAGGTAATATCGGAAATTATCGGTATCGGTTTCAAAAAGTAAAATGTATGACTTTTTAAAAGGCCGCTGTGTACACGGACGCAGGGAGAAGTACAGAGCGCCAATAAACCTTAAAGGCACTGCCTTTGCGTGCCGGCCCAATCACATAATATATACGGCCTTTCACACACAAAAGTGAATGCAAGGCATACTTGGTCAACAGCCATACAGGTCACGTCACACTGAGGGTGGCCGTATAAACAACTTTAACACTGTTACAAATATGCGCCACACTGTGAACCCACACCAAACAAGAATGACAAACACATTTCGGGAGAACATCCGCACCGTAACACAACATAAACACAACAGAACAAATACCCAGAACCCCTTGCAGCACTAACTCTTCCGGGACGCTACAATATACACCCCCCACCCCACCCCGCTACCCCCTACCAAAACCCCTCCCCCAAATTCCAAGCTGCTGTTTTGAGGCATGTTAAAAAAAAAAAAAAGCACTTTGTGACTTCAATAATAAATATGGCAGTGCCATGTTGGCATTTTTTTCCATAACTTGGGTTGATTTATTTTGGAAAACATTGTTTAATGCATCCAGCGGGGCATCGCAACAAAATTAGGCATAATAATGTGTTAATTCCACGACATTTTCCAATGCCTTATATTTGATCTTTATGTGTGGGGTCTGTTATTTAAAAAAAAACGAATCTTTCGATCAAACAAAAAATCCTGGTTTGTGTAACACACTTTTAAACTTTCCAAGACTATATTACCGTATTTTCCGGACCATAGGGCGCACCGGATTATAAGGCGCACTGCCGATGAGCGGGTCTAGTCAGGTCTATTTTCATACAAAAGGTGTGATTATAGGGCGCATTAAAGGAGTCATATTATTAATATTTTTTTCTTAATGTAAAACACATCCTTGTGGTCTACATAACATTTAATGGTGGTTCTTTGGTCAAAATGTTGCATAGATTATGTTTTACAGATCATCTACAAGTCGCTTTCTGACAGTCGCTCCCGGAATGCAGCCATTTTGTGGGCGGTCTTATTTACGTGGCTCACCTTCGGCAGCGTCTTTTCTCCGTCATCTTTGTTGTAGCGGTGTAGCGTGCAAAAACCGTCCGACCGGAACTCTCTAATAACTAAAGTTCCTTGGGTGAATAATGTAAACTCACTAGACCGGTATGTTTTAGCGTTTTCATGGCGAGTTTACTGACAGATATAAGTAAGAACTTTACACTACTTTATACTAGAAATGGCAAACATTTTTGGTGTTGTTTATTTCAGTGATATTGCAGCCTACACGTATCTCTTATGTGTGACTGCCGTCTACTGGTCACACTTATCATTTCACCATGTATCGAATAAAATAGCTTCTAAGTCGGTAAGCACGATCAAAATAATTCTGTACATTAGGCGCACCGGGTTATAAGGCTCACTGTCGAGTTTTGAGAAAATGAAAGGATTTTAAGTGCGCCTTATAGTCCGAAAAATACGGTACACATATCTGTCCATTTCATACATTTGTTTATTCATTTATTTAATATTATTTTGATAAATTTATTGTATTTGCATGTCTATTTTTTCATGTATTTATTCCAGGGCTGTCAAGAAAAATAACTAGGTAACTCATGTGATTAATCACAAGAAAATATTGCATGAATCATGTATACACACAGATTAATCACACATTTCACACATAATCACGCAAAGATGAGTGCAGACTCTGACTGTTGTGCTCGCTGGCAAATTTGACTTCAAAATACACCCAGACGGACTTCAAATACAACGGTTAGCAAGTTAAATATGTGCATTCAAGTAAAATAAAAATAAAATGTTCCGTCCGGTATGACATTCTGACAATTAAAGCGCCTTTTTAAACTATTTATTATAATGCTTTATTTAAATTAAATTATTGGTAGTTTTTTTCATATACTTACTAAGCCCGGGGTGTCAAACTCATTTTAGATCGGGGGCCACATGGAGAAAAATCTACTCCCAAGTGGGCCGGACTGGTAAAATCACGGCACGGTAACTTAAAAATAAAGACACCTTCAGATTGTTTTCTTTGTTTAAAAATAGAACAAGCACATTCTGAATTTGAACAAATCATAAGGTCGGTTTTTTTTACACTTACATGTTGCGGTTAATAGTATTTTATCTTTATTTGTCGTTATTTATACTTTCTGAATAAATGATGTGATAATGTTCATCAGTCAATTCATTGGTGTTCATTTTCAATCTATCACGATAAAAAAATGATATCAAAATCAAATTACATTTCCTCGACTGATGTACTAACATCATGTGGTTTATTTTGTACATATGTAGCATCATCTACAACAGTGGTTCGTAACCTTGTTGGAGGTACCGAACCCCACCAGGTTTCATATGCGCATTCACCGAACCCTTCTTTAGTGAAAAATAAAATGTTTTTTTTCAAATTCAAGACAAAGTTATATGTTTTTGGTAACACTTTAGTATGGGGAACATATTCTAAGTAACAAATACTTAATTTAGAGTTTTTTGGACACTAGGGGAACATATTCTAAGTAACAAAGACTTAATTTAGAGTTTTTTGGACACTAGGGGAACATATTTTAAGTAACAAAGACTTAATTTAGAGTTTTTTGGACACTAGGGGAACATATTTTAAGTAACAAAGACTTAATTTAGAGTTTTTTGGACACTAGGGGAACATATTTTAAGTAACAAAGACTTAATTTAGAGTTTTTTGGACACTAAGGGAACATATTCTAAGTAACAAAGACTTACTTTAGAGTTATTTGGTTAGGGTTAGGGCCAGGGTTAGAGGTTTAGGGTTATAATAAGGCCATGCCAAATAAGGCATTAATAAGTACTTAATAATGACTAGTTAAGAGCCAATATGTTACTAATTTGCATGTTAATAAGCAACTAACTAATGGTGAATATGTTCCCCATACTAAAGTGTTACCATGTTTTTTACTGGTGCACAAAATGAACCGTGCATGAACATCACCTTGTTCAAACAACAAAACCGACACAGTGCATAAACTCACAACAAATTACACACCTGCAAATCAGTCTGACTTCTGCTGTTGCCGTATCCGTAATACGCCGATAGGGAGAAGTTTGTATTCACATGATGAGTCGGGTGTGTTTTGACCTCCGCCGAACCCCTGAGCCCGACTCACCGAACCCCTAGGGTTCGATCGAACCCAGGTTAAGAACCACTGATCTACAAAGATACAAATAATTGCTATTGTGGCATCTAGTGGACACATTTAGAACAGCTGTTTCTTTGATTCCAAAATTTAAGGTTAATTTTTGTACCTAGCAAAATCATCCCGCGGGCCGGATAAAACCTTTTGTGTAAGGATTTCCTTTTTTTGTCTGAGTTAAGACATTTCAAACCTTTCCTTTAAAATGTCCCGTTTTTATATTGTTGTCCACCTGAAATGCGTTGAAAGTAGAAAAGAAACATTCTTTGCATCTGTCTGCCTTCCAGGAAGTAGTGAATTAGTGGGTGGCTATGCATGCATGCATGCATGAATAAATTCTTAGATTACAGTCCTTCAATAAAAAAACAAACAAACAAAACAAAACAAGAAGAGAGCAAGCAAAGCAACAAGCAAAATACTGATGAACACCTCATCTTGCATTGTGGCCCTTAACTTTAAAGCCCTGCGTCGGCGGAAAAAATACATGAAATAAAAATAACATCCTTTAAATCCCCCCCCCCGCCCCCCGGACGAAAGTGGGCTTCACACATGTACATAAGATAGGACAAAGGCAGAAAACAAAAAGTACAGACGGATGAAAAGAGATGGAGAGAATGTGTGAAAACATCATGGTTACATAACCAGGAGAAGAAGTGAGCAACATGGAAGCTACCAAAGGGGAGCTCCCGGGCTTCTCTGCAAGTCGCAGTATGACGCATTGCCCTGGCGCGCGCACACACACACACACACACACACACACACACACACACACACACACACACACACACACACACACACACACACACACACACACACACACACACACACACACACACACACACACACACACACACACAACCCCACAATGCAGTACACGTTCACTTTGATGTGCGAGAGAAGCCACGCCCACACATTCTTCATAATGTGGACATCTGCAACACCAGCCGCCACTGATGCAACACGTGACATCCATTTAAGACATCCATTATTTAACAGCCACTTTCTCTATGGACATGCACGACACAGACAAAAGTATTGGAGCCGCAAAAAATGAAAAGCCTTATGTATGTGTTGTAATGAAGGCAACCCATGATGGAAGCATCTATACTGGCTATCAAAGGCTGACGCAAATCTTCGTTGACAGAAATGTTGTATTTTAATTTTTACTCTATACATTTTTGCAACATTGGAAATCATTAGTAAAATGGAGGCTTCTCAAAGGTTGAGATAACTTCTGGAAATTACTGGCTCAGATTTGCCAAAGGTATAGAAGTGTGTGTCCAAGTTAAAGGAAACGGCAGGCTGTCTTCTTCTAATGGATTTATTACAATCTCTGTAAGCTGGGAAACGTTTGCTGTGGTCCGGAACAACATGGCACACAAACAACTATCAGAAATGCAGGCAACGTTACATAGAGATAATGTGTCTAGAGACATGCAAATATAAATTAAATACACAGAAAGCATAAGTAAAGGACATTTAATGAGCTCAAATATACCTACAAATGAGGCATAATGATGCAATATGTACATGCAGTTAGCCTAAATAGCATGTTAGCATCGATTAGCTTGCAATAATGGATTGACCAAATATGTCTGATTAGTACTCCAGCACAGTGGTCCCCAACCACCGGTCCGCGGACCGGTACCGGGCCGCGCAAGAAATTAAAAAAAATAAAAAAATAAAAAAAAAATATATATATACACTACCGTTCAAAAGTTTGGGGTCACCCAAACAATTTTGTGGAATAGCCTTCATTTCTAAGAACAAGAATAGACTGTCGAGTTTCAGATGAAAGTTCTCTTTTTCTGGCCATTTTGAGCGTTTAATTGACCCCACAAATGTGATGCTCCAGAAAACTCAATCTGCTCAAAGGAAGGTCAGTTTTGTAGCTTCTGTAACGAGCTAAACTGTTTTCAGATGTGTGAACATGATTGCACAAGGGTTTTCTAATCATTAATTAGCCTTCTGAGCCAATGAGCAAACACATTGTACCATTAGAACACTGGAGTGATAGTTGCTGGAAATGGACCTCTATACACCTATGTAGATATTGCACCAAAAACCAGACATTTGCAGCTAGAATAGTCATTTACCACATTAGCAATGTATAGAGTGTATTTTTATAAAGTTAAGACTAGTTTAAAGTTATCTTCATTGAAAAGTACAGTGCTTTTCCTTCAAAAATAAGGACATTTCAATGTGACCCCAAACTTTTGAACGGTAGTGTATATATTTTTTTAAAATTAAATCAATATAAAAAACACAATATATACATTATATATCAATATAGATCAATACAGTCTGCAGGGATACAGTCCGTAAGCACACATGATTGTATTTCTTTATGAAAAAATAAATGAATAAATAAATAAATAAACCCCACGGTCCGTGGGAAAAATTTTCAAGCGTTGACCGGTCCCCGGCTACAAAAAGGTTGGGGACCACTGCTCCAGCAAATCAATGAAATCAACAAAGCTCACAGTATAAAAAGTTTGGTGGACAAAATGAGACAAAGATGGAGTGGCATAAAACACGTCTTTCTGTGGCAGCATCGGAGAAAGTTGTACATGTAAACAAACTACGATGAGTTCAAGGATCGCTGAAATTAGTAGGGCAAAACGGTGTTTGCCAAATACTCTCATCAGTGAAGCATGTTTAGTATAAACGGTGGGATTTCTAACAACTAGGAAGGTTTGTGTCATGTTTGTTCTCCTACAGAAAATATATTAAAACAAAACTTTTTTTTTTTTTCCTACATCATTTTCCATTTTCACACATCTCTGAAAGAGGTCCAGGGAACCAGTAGGGCGGCGTTAAAGAGCCGCATGCGGCTCTAGAGCCGCGGGTTGCTGACCCCTGGTCTTGTTCATACTAATTGACGAGCTTCTCCCACACCAATCTCATCTAAACATGCCTCTATGGCCTTTTCCAGAACACCACACATGAAGAATTAAGGTGCACAGCCCAGTTGCAGATTATTCGAAGGATTCATTTAATAATTACGAGGCGTATCATGGCTGCTTTAGCCCAAATGGGCTTGAACGTGTGACATGGGAATGCAATGCATTAGAGATGTCCGATAATATCGGCCGATAAATGCTTTAAAATGTAATATCGGAAATTATCGGTATCGGTTTCAAAATGTAAAATGTCTGACTTTTTAAAACGCCGCTGTACGGAGTGGTACACGGACGTAGGGAGAAGTACAGAGCAGTTGCGTCTCCCAGTCATACTTGCCAACCCTCCCGATTTTCCCGGGAGACTCCCGAATTTCAGTGCCCCTCCCGAAAATCTCCCGGGGCAACCATTCTCCCGAATTTCTCCCGATTTCCACCCAGACAACAATATTTGGGGGCGTGCCTTAAAGGCACTGCATTTGCGTGCCGGCCCAATCACATAATATCTATGGCTTTTCACACACACAAGTGAATGCAACGCATACTTGGTCAACAGCCATACAGGTCACACTGAGGGTGGACGTATAAACAACTTTAACACTGTTACAAATATGCGCCACACTGTGAACCCACACCAAACAAGAATGACAAACACATTTCGGGAGAACATCCGCACTGTAACACAACATAAACACAACAGAACAAATACCTAGAACCCCTTGCAGCACTAACTCTTCCGGGACGCTACAATATACACCCCCCGCTACCCACTACACTCCCCCCAACTCAACCCCGCCCACCTCAACCTCCTCATGCTCTCTCAGGGAGAGCATGTCCCAAATTCCAAGCTGCTGTTTTGAGGCATGTTTAAAAAAAAAAAGCACTTTGTGACTTCAATAATAAATATGGCAGTGCCATGTTGGCATTTTTTTTCAATAATTTCAGTTGATTTATTTTGGAAAACCTTGTTACATTGTTTAATGCATCCAGCGGGGCATCACAACAAAATTAGGCATAATAATGTGTTAATTCCACGACTGTATATATCGGTATCGGTTGATATCGGAATCGGTAATTAAGAGTTGGACAATATCGGAATATCGTCAAAAAAGCCATTATCGGACATCTCTTCAATGCATCATGGGCATACTTGCCAACCTTGAGACCTTCGAATTCGGTAGATTGTGGGGGGGCGAGGTGTGGGAGGGGCGAGGTTGAGGTGGGCGAGGTTGGGGGGGCGGGTTTTGTTGGTAGCGGGGGGGTGTATATTGTAGCCCGGAAGAGTTAGGGATGCAAAGGATTCTGGGTATTTGTTCTGTTGTGTTTATGTTGTGTTACGGTGCGGATGTTCTCCCGAAATGTGTTTGTCATTCTTGTTTGGTGTGGGTTCACAGTGTGGCGCATATTTGTAACAGTGTTAGAGTTGTTTATACGGCCACCGTCAGTGTGACCTGTATGGCTGTTGACCAAGTTATCGTCCAGCTCTTCTCGGGGGATCCCGAGTGTGACCTGTATGGCTGTTGACCAAGTATGTCTTGCAGTCACTTTCGTGTGTATGCAGAAGCCGCATACAACATGTGAACGGGCCGGCACGCTATTTGTACGGTGAAAAAGCGGACGCGTCGACAGGTTGTACAGGACGCTAAAGGCAGTGCCATCACGACACGCCCTTAATATTGTTGTCCGGGTGAAAATCGGGACAAATACGGGCGAATGGTTGCCCTGGGAGATTTTTGGGAGGGGCACTGAAATTCGGGAGTGTCCCGGGAAAATCGGGAGGGTTTACATTAGGGTTTACATTAGGTTCAATCCAAGACTTTCTGTGGCAACATCGGAGAAAGTTGTACATGTAAACAAACTACGATGAGTTCAATGATCGCTAAAATTAGTAGGACAAAACAGTGCTTGCCAAATACTCTCATCAGTGAAGCATGTTTAACATAAACAGTGGGATTTCTAACAAATAGGGAGGTCTGTGTCATGTTTGTCCTCCTACAGAAAATATATTAAAACAAAGATATATATATTTTTACTTAATCTTCTTCCATTTTCACACATCTCTGAAAGAGGTCCAGGGAGCCACTATAGGGGCCGTGTTTTGCTGACCCCCGTCTTAGCTCATATGAGTCATATCCACCATGCTTTATTATTTTTTCCAGGTAGAGAGCCTTTGGAATAGGGTACGGTTTGTCTCGGTACGGTCCATTGTTTTTGTTATTTTGCACGATCCGTTTTAACCCAGTTTTGTTCCTCGCTTTCACATTGTAAACAAAGCCTTTATCCAACAAGTATGCCACAGTGCATTGCAAAATCCTGTGGCCTTTCGAGCCCTATGCAGTGGATCCCCGCGAGTCTTCGAACGTAACTTTAAAATCCTATAATATGTCTCTCACAGTTGTTAATCACACTCTCAATTCAGTTTTACACATTCAGAAGCAAGATCAAGCATACAGTATATCACCAAAATGATTTACGAGCGCTGCTGCTCACTGCTCCCCTCACCTCCCAGGGGGTGGAGCAAGGGTATGGGTCAAATGTAATTTCACCACACCTAGTGTGTGTGTGTGACTACACTGCAAAAAGTCAGTGTTCAAAAACAAGAAAACAGATTACAAAAATGAGGGGTATTTTATTTGAATTAAGCAAAATTATCTGCCAATAGAACAAGAAAATTTGGCTCGTCAAGACTTTCCAAAACATGTAAAATGATCAAACCTCAATTAACCCAAAAATACTTTAAAATAAGTATATTCTCACTAATAACAAGTGCTCTTTTCTTGATAGAAAAAAAAAAGAAAAATATTCTTAAATTAAGTGCCATTATCTTGACAAAATGACATGCGCTCGGCATCATGATTTTTTTTTTCATGCTTGAAGTAAGAAATTATTACTTAAAAAACTTAGTTTTATACTTGTGAGTGTTGATGACACAGCTTTGCAACAGTTGATATTCTAGTTTCAAGCATGTTTTACTCAATATAGGTCATAAAATCTCAGCTACGAGCTGTAATATCTTACTGAGATCATTTAGGACCAAAACACTTGAAACAAGTAAAACACTAACATAAAATCTGCTTAGTGAGAACACAATACCACAATGGTAATAGACAAAATACCAACAATGGTAATTGACAACATAGCAATAATGGTAAGGCAACGTTGAGCACATGTTAATACTTTGACACGGAGTACAACAGCAGGTCAAATTAAAGACCCTCATCGCTATATTATGACTGAGACCCTTTCAAGTCCCTGGGACCAAACTTGAGGGGAGCCATATAGGTAAAAAAAAAAAAAAAAATCAAAATATTATATTGCTTTTGAAAATAAAAATATCAAGATTGCCCCTGCATGCTTTGATTTGTCAGAGTGCGCACTGCAAAAAGTCAGTGTTCAAAAACAAGAAACAAATAAATAAATTAGGGGTATTTTATTTGAACTAAGCTAATTTATCTGCCAATAGAACAAGAAAATGTGGCTTGTCAAGACTTTCCAAAACAAGTAAAATTAGCTAACCTCAATGAACCCAAAAATACCTTAAAATAAGTATATTCTCACTAATAACAAGTGCACTTTTCTTGGTAGGAAAAAAAAATTAGACCTTTTTGCTCAATATGTTGAAAAATATTCTTAAATTAAGTAAATGCTAGTGCCATTATCTTGATATAAAAATATGCGCTCGGCATCATGATTTTTTTTTAATTGAAGTAAGAAATTATTACTTTAAAAAAGTAGTTTTATACTTGTGAGTGTTGATGACACAGCTTTGCAACAGTTGATATTCTAGTTTCAAGCATGTTTTACTCAATATAGGTCATCAAATCTCAGCTACAAGCTGTAATATCTTACTGAGATCATTTAGGACCAAAACCCTTAAAACAAGTAAAACACTCTAACATAAAATCTGCTTAGTGAGAAGAATTATCTTACCAGACAGAAAATAAGCAAATATCACCCTTATTTGAGATATTTAATCTTACTTAGATTGCAGTTTTTGCAGTGTATCGGTGGTACGTTAACTTTAACTTAAACTTTCAAAACATGCAGTTTACACAACACCGGGTCTTGTCAGAGCATCTTCCTGCTGCAAAGTGTCAGTGCATTGATTTGTGAGAGAGCGCCCTCGACTACATTCCTTGCCTGTGTTGTAGGGCTGCGAATCTTTGGGTGTCCCACGATTCCATTCAATATCGATTCTTGGGGTCACGATTCCATTATAAATCGATTTTTTTTGATTCAACGCGATTCTCGATTGAAAAACGATATTTTTCCCGATTCAAAACGATTCTGTATTCATTCAATACATAGGATTTCAGCAGGATCGACCCCAGTCTGCTGACATGCAAGCAGAGTAGTAGATTTTTGTAAAAAGCTTTTTATAATTGTAAAGGACAATGTTTTAATCAACTGATTGCAATAATGTACATTTGTTTGAACTATTAAATGAACCAAAAAATATGACTTATTTGATCTTTGTGAAAATATTGGACACAGTGTGTTGTCAAGCTTATGAGATGCGATGCAAGTGTAAGCCACTGTGACACTATTGTTCATTTTTATTTATTTATTTATTTTTTTAAATTATAAATGTCTAATGATAATGTCCATGAGGGATTTTTAATCACTGCTACCTTATGTTGATATTGTTAGTAATATTGATACTGTTGTTGATAATATTCATTTTTGTTTCACTACTTTTGGATTGTTCTGTGTCGTGTTTGTGTGTCCTCTCAATTGTTCTGTTTATTGCTGGGTCGGGTTTGGTTTTGGAATTGGATTGCATTGTTATGGTATTGCTGTGTATGGTTTTGTTGGATTGATTAATAAAAAAATAAAAAATAATTTAAAAAAATCGATTTTTGAAAAATGAGAACGTGACAATCGCGATTTGAATTCGAATCGATTTTTCCCCCCACACCCCTACTGTGTTGTATTCCAGTTTGATACTGAAACGTGATTACCTCCAATAATTCCTACGGGGAAAAAATTCCATTCGAGCATCCTCGAATGGATTGTGCTCAATTTAGAGGTTGCACTGTAATTATTTTTTTTTAACAAATTAGAGAGGAGCCATGTACATACAGTATGCGTAATTATGACGTTAAAACATGACTGCTTAGATGAAGCTGTCGACTAATCAGAGCCGCATTCCGCCACCGATGGCGTGTTTACACACTCAGCCGAGGCGTTCTTTACGCGGTAAAAGACGGAAGAAAAAACACGTATAATCGGCTTCTCTTTTCGCCGGCAATTTTTTTTGCTGCAAGCTCGCACACGCGGCAACTCCGCGCCGGGGCGGGAATCGATTGATGAGCTATGAGAAAAGTCAGCTGCGTTCCTCCCATCCGGGATGCGGCAGCAGAATAATGCGGGGTTGGGGGGGGGGGGTAAATCGATATCTCGCAAGTTGATGAGACAGAGTCGTAACCTCGGCGTCTGATTGGATAATCAGATTAGCTCAGGCACACCTGCGGTTTTGGCATATCTGACAAATGTTATTTCATGTTTCCTACGTGGCAAAAATGCCAACACAGCAAAATCGGGCTGTTTTACCTTTGGAGGCACTTCATGCTCACTTCAGCTACTTACCTGAAAGAGAGAAGGGAGAGAAAGGGAGGACTTTAGTAAGATGTACTTTGGGCTGAAACAAGCATCAGGACACTGACCCACCCGCCTAAATGACACACACACACACACACACCTACTTCAGGGAGTGTGTATCAATTTACTGCAGTGTGGCGAAGCTCTTCACACACAAACTGACGCACTAGCGCCTATTGATTATTTGACAAGACACCCCTGCACACACATCCTCCTTTGTTATCAGCTTGCTGGGATCCTCCTCCTCCTCCACTGCAAAGATAGTTGACAAAAAAAACAAAAAAAACGCCTGCTATAGTAAGGACTTGCTTTATTTATCATTATGTTGACGCTTGTTTATAAGCTGCACTGCAAAAAGTCAGTGTTCAAAAACAAGAAAAAACAAAACAAAAATTAGAGTATTTTACTTGAACTAAGCAAAATTATCTGCCAATAGAACAAGAAAATTTGGCTTGTCAAGACTTTCCAAATCAAGTAAAATTAGCTAACTTCAATGAACCCAAAAATACCTTAAAATAAGTATATTCTCACTAATAACAAGTGCACTTTTATTGGTAGAAAAAAACCCCAGACCTTTTTGCTCAATATGTTGAAAAATATTCTTAAATGAAGTAAATGCTAGTGCAGACCTGGGCATTCTGCGGCCCGGCCCTTTGTGCGTCCCTGTCCGGCCCGCGTGAGGCCAATTATAAATTACAAAATAAATTTAAAAAAGTATCTATGTCGAGTGTGCAATACAACGGTGCTGCTTTTGTTTTGAAAAGCGTTATTTGTATTACTTCAGTGTGGACGTATGCGTGTGCGTGATTGTGAGTGAATGTGAACAGCTGCAATCACAAATTACAAAATAAAGTTGAAAAAACATCTAAGTCGTGCGCGCAATACAACAGTGCTGCTTTTATTTTGAAAAGTATTATTTATGGGCGTGTGTCCGTGTGTAACCTGCGAGTGAAGGTGCACATGCAGCAACAAGTGATGCACGGTTCACACCCGAGACGCTAAAAAGAGAAAAGTTGATGAAGAATGGCGTGTTTCCAACAAGACATGGACTGCAGAGCAATGTTCCCTCTAAGGTGCGTGCCTGCGCAATTGCGCACTGCTCAAGCGTCCGCTGCGCGCAGCAAATATATGCCGTGCACCAAATCAAATCCCATCTGAATTCTAAACAAAATAAACATATTTATTCTATGTAATTTTGCAATGCAACTTTGAGTGACAGTGACAACAAGCGACCCTAACGGTGTTCGTCAACACCGTTCAATTGAACACCGTTCAATTATTGTAACGTCTATCGAGATGCTTCGAGGCCAGGAATTATATCGATCACTTTATTGAGCAAAACTGTTTATATTCAGACATAACCACACCAAAAACATGAGTAAAACAATTCTATCTCGAAAAACTAGTCATTTTCTGCCGTACAAACCAGGCCAAAACCAACTTGTCATCTGTCACCAACACGCATAGCACTAAACCACTGGTGCGTTTATGGCCACACAAAAAGTAGGACAACTCAAACACCACACAAAGTTACACTATGACTCCTCAGTTATACGTGTGCTTATTTTACTGTCATTTATTATTAATGTTAATTTATTTGTATTAGTCATGGAATGCTGTTACACACACTATGTTGAAGTATTACTTATTATTATTATTATTATTATTATTATTATTATTATTATTATTTATCTTACGGTATATATCAAAAATAATATTGAGCAAAATTTAATTGAAATATTGTCGATGTGGCCCTCCAGCAGTGCTCGGGTTGCTCATGCGGCCCCCGGTAAAAATTAATTGCCCACCCCTGTGCTAGTGCCATTATCTTGACATAATGATATGCGCTCGGCATTACATTTCTTGAAACCAGCAAACTTATACTAAAAACTAATTTATTGTTCTTAATGGAAAGGCAACAAGGCAAACCGCTTGTTACTCTTGGGGTCTCCTAGCCGAGAAATGCATTTTTCTATCGATAACATGACATCATCGCGCCAAGTGCGTGCTCTTTCAGTCAATTAGTGCGCATATATACAGCCCGGCCCCCGGCCAAAACATTTTTAATTGTAATTTTGAAGAATTTATCTGAATGTGCATGAACTATTTCTGTTCAAAATTGTTAGAAATGTCACATGTGAAATGTTTAAATATTAACTGTCAGTTTACTGTACTGTGCCAACTGTACTACTATATGAGTACGTGTTTTCTATTGTTTCATTGAAAATAAAACAGCAAAGTCCATTTGGCTGTCATCTGTTTTAATTATGAGACCACAATTGTGTCAAAGTCATGATTTTTTGTTTCATTCTTGAAATAAGAAATGATTACTTTAAAAAAGTAGTTTTATACTTGTGAGTGTTGATGACACAGCTTTGCAACAGTTGATATTCTAGTTTCAAGCATGTTTTACTCAATTAAGGTCATAACATCTCAGCAACAAGCTGTAATATCTTACTGAGATCATTTAGGACCAAAACCCTTAAAACAAGTAAAACACTCTAACATAAAATCTGCTTAGTGAGAGGAATTATTTTATCGGACAGAAAATAAGCAAATATCACCCTTATTTGAGATATTTCATCTTACTTAGATTTCAGTTTTTGCAGTGTGGGAATCTTTTTTATAAGGTCTCCAACCACTGGCTTGTTTTTCGACATTGGCCTAATTTAAACTGTTTTCTTTTTCCCAAAAATGGGTTTTGTTGAGCTTTCGGTTGACATACGCAATCTAATCACCTCAACTGCGGTAAATAAACACCTTTTCTTAATATCTTAAAGGAGAACTGCACTTTTTTGGGGATTTTTGCCAAGACATGACGACAGAAGTATTTTTGGTAACACTTTAGTATGGGGAACACATATTCACCATTAATTAGTTGCTTATTAACATGCAAATTAGTAACATATTGGCTCTTAATTAGTCATTATTAAGTACTTATTAATGCCTTATTCTGCATGGCCTTATTATACAACCAGTAAGCCATTAACTAAGAGTCTTACCTCAGAATTATTGCTTATTAGCAGTGTTGGGACTAACGCGTCAGCCAAAGCCGAGTTTCTTAACATGGAGATATTCTCACTACTTTTCTTTTGTCGAGCACAAAGAAAAGAACATTTTAGTTAAATGTAAGTTGTGTCTTGGATCAAAGATCCCATCTACTGCCCAAAACAGCAAGTAACTGAGTTAGTAACTGAGTTACTTTTGAAATAAAGTAACTAGTAACTGTAAGTAGTTACTCGTTTTCAGTAACTAACCCAACACTGCTTATTAGTAACCCTAACCCTCACCCTGACCCTTATATGTTCCCCTCATGTCCAAATAACTCTAAATTAAGTCTTTGTTACTTTAATAAGCAACTAATTAATGGTGAATATGTTCCCCGTACTAAAGTATTACATTTTTTAATTTTTTTTAATTACACTTAGACTTCCTTTAATTGTCATTCAAATTTGAACTTTACAGTACAGATAAGAACGACATTTTGTTGCATTAGCTTGTTGTAGTGCAGGATAAAAGAGCAATAATGTGCAGATATGAATAAATAGATTTACTGTACACATAAATATATGGCACTTTTGCATATGCATCCACGTTTATGGATGCATGTTATATTGTCTTTATATTCCACTCAGCATCAAGGGTTGGAATTGGGGGTTAAATCACCAAAATGATTCCCGAGCGCGGCCACCGCTGCTGCTCACTGCTCCCCTCGCCTCCCAGGAGGTGGAACAAGGGGATTGGTGAAACGCAGAGAGTAATTTCACCACACCTAGTGTGTGGTAGTTTAACTTTATTTAATTGAATATAAGTTGAAAAGGAATTTTCAAATCATTGTATTCTGTTTTTTATTTACGAATTACACAACGTGCCAACTTCACTGGTTTTATAAAAAGTATTTAATTTTTTTTCCATACTTAACTCACAGCAGCCAGCCGTCATCTTGGTTGCCATGCATGTCAATCAAATGTTGTGTCATAGATGTCATGGAGACGTTTGATGATACATCATTTTTAGGTCTACTTTTTTATTGCCTGACGATCGACCGACACACCCTTCGCAATCGACCTAATGGGCACTTGCTCTAAAAAATATTTAAAATTGGAGAAAAGAGTAATGACTGTAGGAATATCATATGGGATGTCCAAACTTTTTCCACTGAGGGCCGCACACTGAAAAATCAAAGCAAGCGGGGGCCATTTTGATATTTTTTTATTTTAATAACCAATACAATATATGTATAAAAAAGACACATTTAGGCCTCCACTCAGACTTGATCCCGGGGACCCCAAAAGGTTTTGGTCAAAAAAAATATTACAAATGTGTCATTATTTATTATTATTATTATTATTATTATTCAAGGTTTAAATCTCTAGATCGACATTAGGTCTATCTGTCAATATAACGCTTTTAAAGATTTAAGTTAAATGCCATTTTTGTCAAGGAAAACCGTGTTTTTTTATGGAAAAATACACAAAATATGCAATATTTTCCCCCAATAAAATTTTAAAGTGGAATATTTGAGATTACATAATAATTGGAGTCTTAAAAAGGTCAATAACTCATAAAATTGATTTTAATTCATAATTTTTTTGAGCAATGACACTTAAAAAAAAAAAAAGTCCCACTAAAATTATTGGGGATCCAAAAGGGTACTGCTCAGTAAAGTTTAAAAAAATAAATCCAACATTTTTTTTAACTTTTACCACAATAGTCTCAAGATCAACTTCAGATCCATCCGTCAATTATAAGTCTTATTGTTGTTTATGTTTTTTGTTTGTTCGTTAGGCCCTTCTTTAAAAAACTTTATATTTTAAATGGCAACCAAAAAATATGCAACATTTTCCCCCCAAAATATCTCAAAGTGGAATATTTAATGTGAAGTAAATGGAGCCTTGAATAGGTCAATAATTATTAATGACATTGATTTTGATTCATTATTATTTTTTAAAGAAAGAAACAGCCTGCATGGCAGCTTTGTGTTATTAGAGTAAATAATGCAACCTTTTCTTGTTACATTTCACCTGTTTGCTCTTTTATACCACTTTTTATGTTTTGTGTTTTTTTTTCATCGTATTTTTAGAATGTGCCGTGGGGCCGTTAAAAAATTACCTGCGGGCCGCAAATGGCCCCCGGGCCGCACTTTGGACACCCCTGCTTTAAAGTGACTGCTAATAGGGATAGGACATACAGTGAAGCTTATGGCCGTGTGGACGTGGACTAAAGAGACAGCCTCTCTACTGTTGAATGATCCTAATGAGGCTCGTCTCCGTGGTGACGGGCCACTTGGCTGGAGATATACAGCATCAAACAGTCATCACCTCCAAAGTGTTTGGTCGTAAGTGAAGGCCGACAGCTTGCGCCAGCGAGGGAACAGCTGTGGGAAACAGGTGTGCGCTTCTCATTAGCGCTGTAATGATGCCTTTTTAATCACTTGCCCGGGTGTGTTTCGCTGTGAACGCCACGGATCTGCACACTACTTGAACTTTTGCAGGATTTGTGTGCAGAAAAAATGGGCAAAAACATCCTTCAGAGTTTGTAAGTGTGCGTAGAAGCATCCTATCCCCGACAACAAGATGCAGTCATAACGAATGCAAAGTCTGACGCCTTACCTCTAAGCACGTTAAGCTTCGTAGCAAACAAGGCGAGCAGACTCCAGCTCAGCCTAATCGTGGCAGCTTATTCTCCTCCCTCCACAAATTGGGAAGCCACTGTTTGCTGTTTTCCCACCCTTGGCAGACATCGCCGCATACTCCGCCCTGTGCCGACACGGCGCAAAAAAACGGTACTGGCGCAAGCGTGCACTGTTTGCAAATGTTGCGTAACCATGTCTCATGCATCATTGGACGTCAAAACGCCAATGAATCATTAATGGAAGAACCAATAGACGCTCGACTGACATTTAAGAAAGCGTGCAACAATACGACTTGTCAGAGCTGTGGAACGTAATTTGAATATAGTGCATTAAAGGCCTACTGAAATGAATGTTTTTTTATTTAAACGGGGATAGCAGATCCGTTCTATGTGTCATACTTGATCATTTCGCGATATTGCCATATTTTTGCTGAAAGGATTTAGTAGAGAACATCGACGATAAAGTTCGCAACTTTTGGTCGCTGATAAAAAAAAGCCTTGCCTGTACCGGAAGTAGCGTGACGTCACAGGTTGAAGGGCTCCTCACATTTCCCCATTGTTTACACCAGCAGCGAGAGCCATGATGAAACATTTGTGGATGAGGAACGTGAGAGTGAAGGACTAGAGTGCAGTGCAGGACGTATCTTTTTTCGCTCTGACCGTAACTTAGGTAAAAGGGCTCATTGGATTCCACACTCTCTCCTTTTTCTATTGTGGATCACGGATTTGTATTTTAAACCACCTCGGATACTATATCCTCTTGAAAATGAGAGTCGAGAACGCAAAATGGACATTCACAGTGACTTTTATCTCCACGACAATACATCAGCGAAGCTCTTTAGGTACTGAGCTAACGTGATAGCATCTGGCTCCAATGCAGATAGAAACAAAAGAAATAAATCCCTGACTGGAAGGATAGACAGAAGATCAACAATACTATTAAACCATGGACATGTAACTACACGGTTAATAATTCTCAGCTTGGCAAAGCTTAACAATGCTGTTGCTAATGACGCTGAAGCTAACTTAGCAACCGGACCTCACAGAGCTATGATAAAAACATTAGCTATCCACCTACGCCAGCCAGCCCTCATCTGCTCATCAACACACGTGCTCACCTGCGTTCAAGCGATCGACGGCGCGACGAAGGACTTCACCCGATTACAGATGCGTTGGCGGCTAGCATCGGCTAGCGCGTCTGCTATCCAAGTAAGTAGTCCTTGTTGTGTTGCTACAGCCAGCCGCTAATACACCGATCCCACCTACAACTTTCTTCTTTGCAGTCTCCATTGTTCATTAAACAAATTGCAAAAGATTCACCAGCACAGATGTCCAGAATACTGTGGAATTGTTCGATGAAAACAGAGCAGTTTGTATGGTGACACATTGGGTACGAATACTCCCGTTGCCGTCGTGACGTCACGCGCATACGTCATCATCCAAAGACGTTTCCAACTGGAAGTTTAGCGGGAAATTTAAAATTGCACTTTATAAGTTAACCCGGCCGTATTGGCATGTGTTGCAATGTTAAGATTTCATCATTGATATATAAACTATCAGACGTATCTTTTTTCGCTCTGACCGTAACTTAAATAAAAGGGCTCATTGGATTCCACACTTTCTCCTTTTTCTATTGTGGATCACGGATTTGTATTTTAAACCACCTCGGATACTATATCCTCTTGAAAATGAGAGTCGAGAACGCGAAATGGACATTCACAGTGAGTTTTATCTCCACGACAATACAT
This sequence comes from Entelurus aequoreus, assembly GCF_033978785.1. Lineage (NCBI taxonomy): Eukaryota > Metazoa > Chordata > Actinopteri > Syngnathiformes > Syngnathidae > Entelurus > Entelurus aequoreus. Next base: position 45,161,915 of record NC_084747.1, on the reverse strand, counting down.
CGGCGAAGCACTTTAGCTACGGAGCTAACGTGACAGCATCGTGCTTAAATGCAGATAGAAACAAAAGAAATAAGCCCCTGACTGGAAGGATAGACAGAAGATCAACAATACTACTATCAGGAGACACCGAACCAAACACTGGACCTGTAACTACACGGTTAATGCTGTGCCGCCTGTCGAAGCCTAGCAATGCTGTTGCTAACGACGCCATTGAAGCTAACTTAGCTACGGGACCTCGACAGAGCTATGATAAAAACATTAGCGCTCCACCTACGCCAGCCCTCATCTGCTCATCAACACCCGTGCTCACCTGCGTTCCAGCGATCGACGGCGCGACGAAGGACTTCACCCGATCATCGATGCGGTCGGCGGCTAGCGTCGGATAGCGCGTCTGCTATCCAACTCAAAGTCCTCCTGGTTGTGTTGCTGCAGCCAGCCGCTAATACACCGATCCCACCTACAGCTTTCTTCTTTGCAGTCTCCATTGTTCATTAAACAAATTGCAAAAGATTCACCAACACAGATGTCCAGAATACTGTGGAATTTTGTGATGAAAACAGAGCTGTTTGTATTGTGATACAATGTGTCCGAATACTTCCGTTTCAACCATTGACGTCACGCGCAAACGTCATCATACATAGACGTTTTCAACCGGAAGTTCCCCGGGAAATTTAAAATTGCACTTTATAAGTTAACCCGGCCGTATTGGCATGTGTTGCACAGTTAAGATTTCATCATTGATATATAAACTATCAGACTGCGTGGTCGGTAGTAGTGGGTTTCAGTAGGACAAATTTATCGAGTCACCATTAGTAAAATGCCACCACCCTTCTTTATCAGCATTAAATGTCATAAAAAGAAGTCATATTAGGACCTAAAAACTATGCGCACTAGAGGTGTAACGATTCATTTTAACAACAAATCGATATTTGTGTTTGCCTTTTTTAAATGGATTCGATCCGAAACGATTCAGTGAGTTGAAATCGATTCAATAGCTTTTTAGCAGAAATAAAAAATAGATAAATATATATATATTTTTTCTTCTGTCTTGCCTCTGTTGAGGGCGGTCACATTTTTTTCCCGCTCCCTTCTTCTCCCAGCTTGCTCTCTTGTTTTGTCTTGTCTGAACTTTTTTGAATCCTCTTTCTTTGCGCTGTCTCAAATCTAAACATCAGACATCCTAATCTACGATTTGACTCCCTCGAATGGCCTTGACGCTGCAACAACAGGAGCAGGCTGTTCTGAAAACATCCCCCGAGGACACCTCAACGATGGACGCTTTTGACCTCCCTCCCTCCTCAACGACACCTGGAGTCGAACAATGGGCAACCCCCCCCCCCCCTCCCCCACCACCGCTTGTTTCCCCTCGGGGTGATGGACGGCTGGCAGCGCTTTATAGCAGCAGTCGACCTCCAGGGCCCCAACTCCCCGGCCCTCTGTTGCGAGTTGTCGTGATTAAATGTAACGCTGTTTATGTGTGCATTGCATGGAGGTTTTTTCCCACTCCAGACTAGACCCCCTAAGGAGCCCAGTCTAGATTGTATTTTTTACTCATCTTCTTGCCCAGCGTTTTACCTTTTTGTTATCTTTTACGGTGGCGCCTTTGGCGACCCATCAGCGTTCCTGTTCTGTAACCCTGTACACTGTTTGTTTGTCTAATCTTGCACGGGTTTGTGCTGAAAACATAGTTTCGTTGTACTTGTGCAATGACAATAAAGTCCTATACTATCCTATCCTAAATACTATAGACACTGCGGGTGATATTTCCTATCCATCCATCCATCCATGCCGCTGCTGTGGCATGATGCCATTTCCATGATCACTCGTGGTAATGGTGGGGCTCTGTATGTGTGTAGTGTGCATATGTATGTATATATTTATCATGTATGTATATACAAGTTCATCAGTGGCCTAGTGGTTAGAGTGTCCGCCCTGAGATCGGTAGGTCGTGAGTTCAAACCCCGGCCGAGTCATACCAAAGACTATAAAAATGGGACCCATTACCTCCCTGCTTGGCACTCAGCATCAAGGGTTGGAATTGGGGGTTAAATCACCAAAATTGATTCCCGGCGTGGCCACCGCTTCTGCTCACTGCTCCCCTCACTTCCAGGGGTGAACAAGGGGATGGGTCTAATGCAGAAGACAAATTTCACCACACCTAGTGTGTGTGTGTGTGACAATCATTGGTACTTTAACTTAACTTAACTTAAACAGTCTGATTTGGGTCCACTTTGGCCTGCGGTGTAAACGTGGCCAAAATTCTCACAATAAGTCTTTTCATTAGGCACGCTTGAAATTTTGTGTAGTATGCTAATATCATCAAAGATGGTTTTACAGCTTTGAGCTCAGGCTTGAAAAAAAACAACTAAAATAAGCCAAAGAAAAAGCTTTGGAGGGAGTCTTGTGGTGCATTTGCATGCTTTTTGTGTTCTGTTTTTACACTTACCACCTATTAGTATCCCAGTTTTTAACCGTTTTGACACTCCCCTGAACATTTTTAGACTCGGACTGACTAAGGAAAAGGAGCCAGGAGAACAGCAACAGCCAACAAAAAGGTAAGCGGAATAATAATAAATTAAAAAAAGGGGGTGGGATGGGGGATGGGGGGGGGGGGGGGGGGTTATGGCAGAGAAAAATTCTCCCGGGTGTGTTTCCGCCTCCAAGCGGGAGCAGTTTGCAGTCGTAGCGAGAAGACAGTCATTAGTGTGAAATGACCCAGTACGTCTTTTAAAGAGGGTTTATGTGAGCTGCACGGGGAGTCTCAAGCCCACATAAATCATCCCAGCTTCTGCTAGCATGCGAGTAAAATGTGAAGTATGACAGAAAATCTTACTGTGGTCAAGATAAAAAAAAGTCCATGAATGAAGTACCTAAGTACTTAATAACAATTTCAAGAATGATAAATAAAAAAAACGGTGATCTTAGTCTGGATGGTATAGCACTAGAGATGTCCGATAATATCGGACTGCCGATATTATCGGACAATAAATGCTTTAAAATGTAATATCGGAAATTATAGGTATCGGTTTCAAAAAGTAAAATGTATGACTTTTTAAAACGCCGCTGTACGGAGTGGTACACGGACGTAGGGAGAAGTACAGAGCGCCAATAAACCTTTGCGTGCCGGCCCAATCACATAATATCTACGGCTTTTCACACACACACAAGTGAATGCATGGCATACTTGGTCAACAGCCATACAGGTCACACTGAATGTGGCCTTATAAACAACTTTAACACTTTTACAAATATGCGCCACACTGTGAAACCACACCAAACAAGAATGACAAACACATTTCGGGAGAACATCCGCACCGTAACACAACATAAACACAACAGAACAAATACCCAGAATCAATCAATGATCAATAAATGTTTATTTATACAGCCCTAAATCACAAGTGTCTCAAAGGGCTGCACAAGCCACAACGACATCCGCAGTACAGAGCCCACATAAGGGCAAGGAAAAACTCACAACCCCAATGGGACGTCAATGTGAATGACTATGAGAAACCTTGGAGAGGACCGCATATGTGGGTAAACCCCCCCCCCCCCCCCCCCCCCTCTAGGGGAGACCGGATGCAATGGACGTCGAGTGGGTCTGACATAATTTTGTGAAAGTCCAGTCCATAGTAGATCTAACATAATAGTGAGAGTCCAGTCCATAGTGGGGCCAGCAGGAGACCATATCGAGCGGAGACGGGTCAGCAACGCAGAGATGTCCCCAACTGATACACAGGCGAGCGGTCCACCCCGGGTCCCGACTCTGGACAGCCAGCACTTCATCCATTGCCACCCATGGATTCAAGAACCCCTTGCAGCACTAACTCTTCCGGGACGCTACAATATACACCCCCCGCTACCCACTACCCCCTCTCTCAGGGAGAGCATGTCCCAAAATTCTAAGCTGCTGTTTTGAGGCATGTTAAAAAAAATAATGCACTTTGTGACTTCAATAATAAATATGGCAGTGCCATGTTGGCATTTTTTTCCATAACTTGAGTTGATTTATTTTGGAAAACCTTGTTACATTGTTTAATGCATCTAGCGGGGCATCACAAGAAAATTAGGCATAATAATGTGTTAATTCCACGACTGTATATCGGTATCGGTTGATATCGGAATCTGTAATTAAGAGTTGGACAATATCGGAATATCTGATATCTGCAAAAAAGCCATTATCTCTACTTACGAACATGGGATTTTTTAAATTGTTTTAATACATTTGCAAAAAATAGAGAAAAATATATTTTCACATTGTCACGATAGGTTATTGTCTGTAGAATTCTGAGGACAAAAATGGATTTATTCTATTTTTGAACAAGGCTGTAACATAAAACGTGAAAAAATGTGAAGTGCTGTGAATACTTTATGGATGCACTGTATTAACTCACCGATATTTTTATTATTGTAGCCATAGTTCATCCTCGTACTACTCTATTAGTGCGTTTCTGTATTTTTCCCCCCACAAAGGATTTAAGACAATAATGAGCGGCTACTTCACCTACAACTTGTCCCCTTGTCATAATTGCATGATGTCTATCCATGTCCATTTTTGATTTATTTTAGAAAACCTTGTTACATTGTTTAATGCATCCAGCGGGGCATCACAACAAAATTAGGCATAATAATGTGTTAATTCCACGACTGTATATATCGGTATCGGTTGGTATCGGTAATTAAGAGTTGGACAATATCGGAATATCGGATATCGGCAAAAAAGCCATTATCGGACATCTCTACTTACGAACATGGGATTTTTTAAATTGTTTTAATACATTTGCAAAAAATAGAGAAAAATATATTTTCACATTGTCACAATAGGTTATTGTCTGTAGAATTCTGAGGACAAAAATGGATTTATTCTATTTTTGAACAAGGCTGTAACATAAAACGTGAAAAAATGTGAATTGCTGTGAATACTTTATGGATGCACTGTATTAATTCACCAACATTTTTATTATTGTAGCCATAGTTCATCCTCGGACTATTCTATTAGTGCGTTTCTGTATTTTTCCCCCCACAAAGGATTTAAGACAATAATGAGCGGCTACTTCACTTACAACTTGTCCCCCTTGTCATAATTGAATGATGTCTATCCATGTCCATTTTTGATTTATTTTAGAAAACCTTGTTACATTGTTTAATGCATCCAGCGGGGCATCACAACAAAATTAGGCATAATAATGTGTTAATTCCACGACTGTATGTATCGGTATCGGTTGATATCGGTAATTAAGAGTTGGACAATATCGGAATATCGGATATCGGCAAAAAAGCCATTATCGGCCATCTCTATATAGCACTTCATATGTTGCTGATGTGCACGCTCATAAAGCACATGACATGACCTGCAGGGTTCAGCCGCTCGTGGCCGTTCAAGCCGCTGAAGCACGTTGAAAGTCACACCCGTGATTTATGAAAGCATCTTCCACAATGGTGCTGCCTCATCTCTGCCGCCTCCATTTCTTCCGAGAGCACTTTAGCCCGACGTGTCTGGAGTATTTTTGAGGGAAAAATGCACCGGCGCCGTTCTGCTTTTACGGCACCTTTGATGCACCTCGTAAGACGCGGCTCTATTCTTTTTATCGCGCTGTAATTCAAGACCTTTTATGCCTCATTTCCACTGCACCGCGGTCCATTTTCACCGCTTCAAAATAGCACCGGAGGAAACTGCAACAAAAACCTGCTCAATGTCAGAAAGGGCGCGCTTACAAAAACAACATCAATGGAGGACAGTGAGTGAGAAGAAGTAAGTACAGCAGCATCCTGAGCAACAGGCTAAGCTAATGTTAGCATGTATTTTTGTTATTGTCATTTTTACCCTCAAATGTTAGTGTTATGGTGAGCGAGCAGCGGTATTTTCATGGTACTGGCTCAGAACATTTGGACCGTGGCTGACCAGGTTGTCACGGCGCATGCGCAATCCCGCATGTCATCTGCTGCAAGGCTGCAGGCAATCAACAATCAGCGCACCTGGGTCTGATGAAGACAGGCAGCATAAAGACGAGCGGACCCGAAGATCCAGTGCCGGAATGTAGTTCACTCCTCGTAGTAAGCATATACACTGTTTCAATGTCCATCTACACTGTTTCAATGTTTATTCTCTGATTATGCAATTGTTGATGACTGAAGTGCTGATATCAACTGCCCCCCTGCCAGATCCCACCTCCCGGATTGTAAATAATGTCAATAATTCAATGTATACTCTGATGATTAACTTGTGTGATGACTGTATTATGCTGATAGTATATATTTGTACCATGAATTGATTTACTTGGACCTCGACTTAAACAAGTTGAAAAACGTATTCGGGTGTTACCATTTTGTGTTCAATTGTACGGAATTTGTGCAATCTACTAATAAAAGTTTCAATCAATCAATCAATGGCTTCCCTCCTGTGTACTTGCTCTCTCTCTGTGCCTTCCCTGTTCCCGTGTCTTAAGTCCCCTGTGATCCCCGCAGTGTTTCCCCTGTTTCCCCTGATCGAGCTGTGTGCCTCGACTTCCCTCTGGATTCCGGACTGCCTCCCTCGATCCTCGATCCCTGCTTGGACACGGACCTCGTTGCTTCTCTCCAGCCCCAGACCGCTTGCTTGCCCACGGACTGCCTTCTCGCCTTGCCCCTTAGGTCTGACGTCCAACACACACAACAAACTCTGCCGGCACCCCCGCATCGCGGCCACGCACCTGCATGGCTGCAGGCAATCAACAATCCGTGCACCTGGGTCTGATGAGGACAGACAGCATAAAGACGAAGATCCAGTGCCAGAACGTAGTTCACTCCTCGTAGTAAGCATCTCGTCTCTGGCTTCCCTCCTGCGTACTTGCTCTCTCTCTGTGCCTTCCCTGTTCCCGTGTCTTATGTCCTCTGTGTTCCCCGCAGTGTTTCCCGTGATCGAGATGTGTGCCTCAACTTCCCTCTGGATTCCGGACTTCCTCCCTCGATCCTCGACCCCTGCTTGGACACGGACCTCGTTGCTTCTCTCCAGCCCCCGACCGGCTTGCTTGATTCCTACTGGTAGTAGACATTTTTGCCAATGGGAAAAGCTAAATTGTGTAGGGCTGCAGCTTCGATTAGCGATTATTTTAGTAATTGACTAATATATCGATTAGTTTGTTTGATTTATAGAGGAACTGGATACAACACACTTTATAACAGGGATGTCAAACGTACGGCCTGAGGGCCGGATCAGGCCCGCGAACAGGTTTTATCCGGCCCGCGGGATGAGTTTGCTAAGTATAAAAATTAAATGACATTTTTGAATGAAAGAAACTGCTGTTCTAAATGTGTCCACTAGATGTCGCAATAGCAATTATTTGTATCTTTGTAGACGATGCTACATATGTACAAAATAAAGTAAATGATCAAACTACATAAATAACATCCTGTAATTTGATTTTGATATATTTTTTTTATCTTAATAGATTGAAAATGAACACCAATGTGTTGACTAGTCAACATTATCACATGATTTATTCAGAAAGTATAAATAACGACAAATAAAGATCGAATACTATTAACCGCTACATGTAAAAAAACAACAACATTATGATTTGTATATTTTCAGAATGTGCTTGTTCCATTTTTAAACAAAGAAAACAATCTGAAGTTGTCTTTATTTTTAAGTTATCGTGCCCACTTAGGAGTAGATTTTTCTCCATGTGGCCCCCGATCTAAAATGAGTTTGACACCCCTGCTTTATAATCTTAATGCATATTTTAGGAAAAATTGTGGAAATAATTTTATTTTTTTTGCTTGCTATTATAACCTTCATTCATTAGTTTTTTTTTTTCTTTCCAATATTAGTGTTTAAAGTTCCGGGGGCTCAATTTCCATTCGGTGCGGATTTTCATTAGTTACACTAAACAATCGACTAATCTTTGCTCGCCAAAAATGGTGAGTGGTTCAGACTTTCGTCTTTTAAAAGTTAAAGTTAAAGTACCAATGATTGTCACACACACACACGAGGTGTGGCGAAATTATTCTCTGCATTTGACCCATCACCCTTGATCACCCCCTGGGAGGTGAGGGGAGCAGTGAGCAGCAGCGGTGGCCACGCTCGGGAATCAATTTGGTGATTTAACCCCCCAATTCCAACCATTGATGCTGAGTGCCAAGCAGGGAGGTAATGGGTCCCATTTTTATAGTCTTTGGTATGACTCGGCCGGGGTTTGAACTCACAACCTACCGATCTTAGGGCGGACACTCTAACCACTAGGCCACTGAGTCGGTCAAATGGACTTCTTTTTTTATGAATTTTTATTGTAGGTACCGATGGTGGCGCAGGGGCAAAAACATGATGATAATAGCACTGGAACTTGAACTTTGTGACACCGGTTCAAGGCACCTCCTTGACAAACTTCTTTTTACACTTGTATCACCGCTAAGAATGTTACTGGACACCTTCTCTTGGGCTCTGGAAGGAGGAGGCTATTAGAGAAGAAACATAGGAGACAATACAGAGCCAATTATTATTATTCTAAGAATGCTAGTTCTATCATAAGAAATGGAGTTAATGCAAAATGTGACCAATCGTGGCCAAGACACCAATCCCACTTTCATTTCGTAACGCTCCCGCCCCAACCCGTCCTCGCTTCGCCCCCCCCCCCCCTCCTCCTGGCGTCCGAGATAAGCTATTCTGTCAAATAGCAATTTTAAAAGAAGATTAAGCAGTTCTGGCTCTCAAATCAATTTTATCCACTCCGCTGCAACACACGGCCACGCTAATACACACACACACACGCACACGCACACACGTATATCACAAACCACAGTGAGGATGTACTGTAGCATGGCAGCTCCCTAATCAAACACACGGCACGAGTAATTAAAACAAGCCGTGGCATCATTCCATAGTCAAACATTTTCGAAATAAGCTTCCCCTTTGCAACTCGCTGTCATTATTTCAACACAACAAACGCCTAAGTCGAGTATAATGGCTGCTCAGCAATACAGCACATTTTGTAAATAGCCGCGACCCCGAAAGGGACAAGCGGTAGAAAAATGGATGGATGGATAAATAAAGGTAATTAGGAGTATGCGGTTGTATTGTGAATTAAATGTGTGGCGCCCCCTATGATTTGTGGTCAAAATGGTTACATGTAGAGATATAACCATTTTAATGCTTTAAAATGTAATATCGGAAATTATCAGTATCGCTTTCAAAATTATCGGTATCGGTTTCAAAAAGTAAAATATAGTACTTTTTAAAACACCGCTGTGTATGTGTGCCGGCCCAGTCACATAATATCTACGGCTTTTCACGCACACAAGTGAATGCATGCATACTTGGTCAACAGCCATACAGGTCACACTGAGGGTGGGCGTATAAACAACTTTAACACTGTTACAAATATGCGCCACACTGTGAACCCACACCAAACAAGAGCGACAAACACATTTCGGGAGAACATCCGCACCGTAACACAACATAAACACAACAGAACAAATACCCAGAACCCCTTGCAGCACTAGTGAGAGCATGTCCCAAATTCCGAGCTGCTGTTTTGAGGCATGAAAAAAAAAATAATGCACTTTGTGACTTCAATAATAAATATGGCAGTGCCATGTTGGCATTTTTTTTTTCCATAACTTGAGTTGATTTATTTTGGAAAACCTTGTTACATTGTTAAATGCATCCAGCGGGGCATCACAACAAAATTAGCCATAATAATGTGTTAATTCCACGACTGTATATATCAGTATAGGTTGATATCGGAATCAGTAATTAAGAGTTGGACAATATCGGATATCGGCAAAAAAGCCATTATCGGACATCTCTAGTTACATGTAATATAGATATCTTCAAAGTTGCACAATCATTAGACGAATGGACTTACGGACAATCAGTGCTGCTTCTGCAACTATGTTTTGCTTGATGGCGGCTAGTGTTGTCCTGATACCAATATTTTGGTACCGGTATTAAAATTATTTCGATACTTATCGATGCATTATTGGCTTTATTTTAACAAAAAAATCTTAGGGTACATTAAAGGCCTACTGAAATGAATTTTTTTTATTTAAACGGGGATAGCAGATCTATTCTATGTGTCATACTTGATCATTTCGCGATATTGCCATATTGTTGCTGAAAGGATTTAGTATAGAACAACGACGATAAAGATTGCAACTTTTGGTATCTGATAAAAAAAAGGCTTGCCCCTACCGGAAGTAGCGTGACGTAGTCAGTTGAACATATACGCAAAGTTCCCTATTGTTTACAATGATGGCCGCATGAAGTGAGAGAGATTCGGACCGAGAAAGCGACAATTTCCCCATTAATTTGAGCGAGGATGAAAGATTTGTGGATGAGTAAAGTGCAAGTGAAGGACTAGTGGGGAGTTGAAGCTATTCAGATAGGGAAGATGCTGTGAGAGCCGGGGGTGACCTGATATTCAGCTGGGAATGACTACAACAGTAAATAAACACAAGACATATATATACTCTATTAGCCACAACACAACCAGGCTTATATTTAATATGCCACAAATTAATCCTGCATAAAAACACCTGCGTGTTTGTTATGCTAGCTCCTAGCTCCTCTGCTAGCTCCTAGCTCCTCTGCTAGCTCCTAGCTCCATAGAACACGCCAATACAATTCAAACACCTGATCAACACACACAATCACTCAGCCCAAAAGACCGTTCACCTAACCCAAGGTTCATAAAGCTTATGTATTTTTAAAAAGTTACGTACGTGACGCGCACATACGGTCAAGCTATCAAATGTTTAGCAGCCAAGGCTGCATACTCACGGTACCTGATATTCAGCTGGGAATGACTACAACCGTAAATAAACACAAGACATATATATACTCTATTAGCCACAACACAACCAGGCTTATATTTAATATGCCACAAATTAATCCTGCATAAAAACACCTGTGTGTTTGTTATGCTAGCTCCTAGCTCCTCTGCTAGCTCCTAGCTCCATAGAACACGCCAATACAATTCAAACACCTGATCAACACACACAATCACTCAGCCCAAAAGACCGTTCACCTAACCCAAGGTTCATAAAGCTTATATATTTTTAAAAAGTTACGTACATACGCAAAAAAAAGTTGCGCACATACGGTCAAGCGATCAAATGTTTAGAAGCCAAAGCTGCATACTCACAGTAGCACGTCTGCGTCTTTGTCATCCAAATCAAAGTAATCCTGGTAAGAGTCTGTGTTGTCCCAGTTCTCTACAGGCGTCTGTGTATCGAAGTCAAAAGTCCTCCTGGTTAGAGTCTCTGTTATCCGAGTTCTTCCATCTTGACTGCATCTTTCGGGAATTTAAACAAAGAAGCGCCGGCTGTGTACTGTTGTTGCTGACTACGTTAGAAAAATACGTCCATTTCGCACCGACAACTTTCTTCTTTGTTTGCTCAGCTTCCTTCTCCATAATGCAATGAACATGATTGCAACAGATTCACGAACACAGATGTCCAGAATACTGTGGAATTATGAAATGAGAACAGAGCTTTTTCGTATCGGCTTCAATGTGGAAGGCATACCCGTGTTCGCCGGGCTACGTCACGCGCATACGTCATCCTCAGAGGCGTTTCGAACCGGAAGTTTAGCGGAAAATTTAAAATGTCACTTTATAAGTTAACCCGGCCGTATTGGCATGTGTTATAATGTTAAGATTTCATCATTGATATATAAACTATCAGACTGCGTGGTCGGTAGTAGTGGGTTTCAGTAGGCCTTTAAACATATGTTTCTTATTGCAAGTTTGTCCTTAAATAAAATAGTGACCATACAAGACAACTTGTCTTTTAGTAGTAAGTAAACAAGCAAAGGCTCCTAATTTAGCTGCTGACATATGCAGTAACATATTGTGCAACCTAATTCTGAAAAGATGCTAAAGGAGTAATGCGGCAAAAATCAAGAAGATAATTAGCAGAAAGGGTTCGAAACACAAATCCAACATGATGGGACAGATAAATACTTCATGCCGAAGGAATACGGTTCTCACATCCAAACGTTGTCACAGCCAGTCTGGGACATGGATGGAGGCGGCTTTTCTTGGACAAAAATCAATAGGCAGGACAAATGCGACAAGGCCCGCAGGGAGCTGATGAAAAAAACAACAGCTCACTAAGAGGCTCGCCACATCTTAGCACGACGCGGTCTTTGTGATACTTTTGGAAAAATAAAGAGCAGGCGCTCAGTCAGTACCATGGAATAGCTTTAGTGGTTGTCATGTAACATTAGGGTGGTGGATCTGCAGGAGCTACGTCAGGCCAGCAGGTCATTCAGCGGGCGCCATGTGGGGATCCTCTTGCCTTTCTACCTCATTGCAAACTTTCCCAAACAACACATTACATCGTCACTGTCACTGTCATGCATAAAACAATGTAACAAGGTTTTTCACTTCTTTTAGTAGTAAGTAAGCAAACAAAGGCTCCTAATTTAGTCTGCTGACATATGCAGTAACATATTGTGTCATTTTCCATTCTATTATTTTGTCAACATTATGAAGGACAAGTGGTAGAAAATTAATGATTAATCTACTTGTTCATTTACTGTTAATATCTGCTTACTTTCTAAATATTAAATTAAGATTAAAGATTAAAGTACCAATGATTGTCACACACACAGTTAGATGTCTGAATTTGTCCCATCCCCTTGGGGAGCAGTGGGCAGCAGCGGCGCCGCGCCCGGGAATCATTTTTGGTGATTTAACCCCCAACTCCAACCCTTTGTTGCTGAGTGCCAAGCAGGGAGGTTATGGGTCCCATTTTTATAGTCTGAACATAAATAAAAGTCCGTCAATGGAAGCTACACTATTTCACCCACTAAATCGGATAAATAACCATTCAAAAAGCGCCAACAATACTCAGTTTACATTTCGTGATTTTAATATTAACCAATTATTGGTGATATTGTTATTATAAGCGTTAACACAGACAAACTATTTATAGCATCGCCGTGATCATTTCCTGTTTGTCACGGTTTGGTTGCGGCTTACTGCGAGATTTGTTCCCCCGGGATGCAAACGGATCAATCCGGACAGCACTTGCAGGTAGGAACATATTTTAATCTTGGAACTCAAAAGGGTACAAAAAAACGGAAAACAAGGCGAAGGCACAACGCGCTGATCGCACTTGAAACAAAAGCTAACACTTAGCATAGACCAGGGGTGTCCAAACTTTTTCCACTGAGGGCCGCACACTGAAATATCAAAGCAAGCCGGGGCCATTTTGATATTTTTTATTTTAAAAAACAATACAATATATGTATAAAAAAATATACATTTAGGCCTCCACTCAGGCTTGATCCTGGGGACCCCAAAGGGTTTAGGTAAAAAAAATATTAAAAATGTGTCATTATTTAGTATTATTATTATTATTCAAGGTCTAAATCTCCAGATCAACATTAGGTCTATCTGTCAATAGAAAGAGTTGTTTCAAGATTTAAGTTGTATGCTCTTTTTGGCAAAGAAAACCCATTTTTTTTTATGGAAAAAACACAAAATATGCAATATTTTCCCCCAATAACATTTTAAAGTGGAATATTTGAGATTATATAAAATTGGAGTTCATAGCATAACTCATAACAACATTAATGCATTATTATTTTTGAGCAACTTCAATAGACACTTTAAAAAAAAAAGTCCCACTAAAATTATTGGGGATCCAAAAGGGTCCTGCTTAGTAAAGTATTCAACAATAAATCATACTTTTTTTTTTTTTAACTTTTAACACAATAGTCTCAAGATCAACTTCAGATCTATCCGTCAATTATAACTTTTGTTGTTGTATATGTTTGTTCGTTTTAGGCCCTTCTTTAAACAAAACAGCTTAGTTTTTTATATGGCAGACACAAAATATTTTCCCCAAAAAATATTCCAAAGTGGAATATTTAATGTGACGTAATTGGAGCTTTGAATAGGTCAATAATTCATAATGACATTGATTTTGATTCATTATTATTTTTTAAAGAAAGAAACAGCCTGCATGGCATCTTTGTGTTATTAGAGTAAACATTGCAACATGTTCTTGTTACATTTCACCTGTTTGCTCTTTTATACCACTTTTTATGTTTTTTATTTTTTTAATCGTATTTTTAGAATGTGCCGCGGGGCCGTTAAAAAATTACCTGCGGGCCGCACTTTGGACACCCCTGGCATAGACTAAGGACATAGAGAACTTACGTGACAGATGCATGTATCAAATACTTAGCATGAAACCAGACATGAAGCGAACAACTGGCATAAACTATGGCATGGAACAAACAAGACTTACTTGGCAAGGCATGAGGCAAACAAACAGCATAAACTATGGCGTGGAACAAACACGAAACTGTGGCATGAAACAAACAGCATAAACTATGGCGTGGAACAAACACAAAACTGTGGCATGAAACAAACAGCATAAACTATGGAGTGGAACAAACCCGAAACTGTGGCACGAAACAAACAGCATAAACTATGGCGTGGAACAAACACGAAACTGTGGCATGAAACAAACAGCATAAACTATGGCGTGGAACAAACACGAAACTGTGGCATGAAACAAACAGCATAAACTATGGCGTGGAACAAACACAAAACTGTGGCATGAAACAAACACGACTTACTTGGCAAGGCATGAGGTAAACACTTAGCATAAACTATGGCATTGCATGACACAAACAATGACGCCAGCCCGACTGATTCGCAAAGGCAGGCTTAAATAATGTCTCATGATTAGAGCCAGGTGAGCGTCCCGAACACCACAGGCAGGTGAAACTAATACGCAACCATGGCAACCAAAACAAACAAGAGTGCACAAAAAACAGGAACCCCTGGAGTCCAAAACTAACAGAACATAACAAAAACATGATCCGGACCGCGGATCATGACGCTGTTTGCCGAGAGGTCTGCTGCTTTCTCGCTTTCTTACTCCCTGGAAGTTTATTCATAAATCATGCATCTCCCCCCTGACAAAAGGTGTCCGGTGATATAATCCTACAAATTGGGACTAGGGCTGCAACTAACGATTATTTTGATAATCGATTAATCTGTCGATTATTACTTTGATTAATCGATTAATAATCGGATAAAAGAGACAAACTAAATTTCTATCCTTTCCAGTATTTTATTGGGGGGGAAAAACAGCATACCGGCACCATACTTATTTTGATTATTCTTTCTCAGCTGTTTGTACATGTTGCAGTTAATAAATAAGGGTTTATTTAAAAAAAATAAAAATAAAATAAAAATTGCCTCTGCGCATGCGCATAGCATAGATCAAACGAATCGATGACTAAATTAATCGCCAACTATTTTTATAATCGATTTTAATCGATTAGTTGTTGCAGCCCTAGTTGGGACACGTCGATAGCCATACAGGACCCGTTTCTTGACGAGGATTATGAGACATTTTTCATCTAAATGGGAATATATGACCATCCTAGCAATCTGCATCCTAATGACAGCAGACCTTGCACAGTAAGAGATGTTTTATTATGTTTGTTGGCTCTCATAAAGTCTGCAGTGAGTAACAATCGGGCTTTATTCTAAGCAGACTTTTTGATCAAATGTATTTAATATTCAGAATGCATTAAAGAAAAATCCATCTGTCGTCATGTCTTTCATAATGATTGTGAACGATGGGCAAAATTCCAAAGAAAATGCAGTTCCCCTTTAAGTCCTATTCTGATAAAACTGCTGCTAAAGCACTACCCCCCACAGGCCTCATTGCCTTCAGGTTGCCATGCAACCCTAAACCACAGCTGTGCAGTGAAAAATAACTCAACAAAGCCACCCCAGGAGGACATGTCTGTCTTTTAAAAAAAATCATGTTTAAAAAAGTCAAGAGCAAATTTTGCTAAAGGAGACAAAGCGATTTGGCCTTTATCTCGCAACGGACACGATGTAAAAGTGACTTTTTATAGCTCCTCGATGGGAAGGATCAAAAAGCCGTTTTGGAGGACCTCCAGGCCTTTGGCAGTCAAAGTATATTGAAAAACTATAATTGTACGTGACATTTTAGTATCAACCATTTACCAGAGACGGGTTAGCACTTTTTAAGTATACACTGTACCTTAAATATGTCAAACTTAATTATGGAAGACAGTAACAATGATTAATGTACGGAAATGTATTTATACTCTACTGATTATGATACCCGGACAACCTGTGGATCTGGATCCAAACCTAGAGACCGTTTTAAATGTACCGAGACCTCTTATTAGATTATTTTATATACATACCATTATATATTAAGTATAATTTAACTAGCACATATTTGTATTTTAAGGTGAATGCATCCATTGGGATAGGCTCAGTTTAGAGTAAACAGATAATATTGTGCTTTAAAAGAGAAAAACATGAGTTGTAGGAATTGAGTTAGTACATCAGACAGTTGACATGTTTTTGTAAATGTCCTTTATCAATAAAGCATATAGGAACTCAAAATGTTCACACACATGCTTTTTCTCCTTACTTTTTCTGCATTTTTTTCTGTATTTTATTTGAATTTATTTTACATTTAAATATAGAAAATATATACTTTTTATCTTTCACACACATGCTTTTTCTCCTTACTTTTTCTGCATTTTTCTGTATTTTATTTGTATTTATTTTACACTTAAACATAGAAAATATATACGTTTTATCTTTCACACACACATGCTTTTTCTCCTGACTTTGTCTGCATTTTTTTCTGTATTTTATTTGTATTTATTTTACATTTAAATATAGAAAATATATACGTTTTATCTTTCACACACACATGCTTTTTCTCCTTACTTTTTCTGCAATTTTTTCTGCATTTTATTTGTATTTATTTTACATTTAAATATAGAAAATATATACTTTTTATCTTTCACATACAGGCTAAAAGTTTGGACACACCTTCTCATTCAATGGGTTTTTCTTTATTTTCATGACTATTTACATCGTAGATTGTCACTGAAGGCATCAAAACTATCAATGAACATATGTGGAGTTATGTACTTAACAAAAAAAGGTAAAAATAACTGAAAACATGTTTTATATTCTAGTTTCTTCAAAATAGCCACCCTTTTCGCACACTCTTGGCATTCTCTCGATGGTTTTCAAGAAGTAGTCACCTGAAAGGGTTTTCACTTCACAGGTGTGCTCGAACCTCATCGAGAGAATGCCAAGAGTGTGCAAAGCAGTAATCAGAGCAAAGGGTGGCTATTTTGAAGAAACTAGAATATAAAACATGTTTTCAGATATTCCATCTTTTTTTGTTAAGTGCACAACATAGTTTTTGATGCCTTCAGTGACAATCTACAATGTAAATAGTCATGGAAATAAAGAAAAAAGCATTGAATGAGGAGAAGGTGTGTACAAACTTTTGGCCTGTACTGTATCTCAAGATAAATACATGTAAATATGCAGGACTGCATTATAATGAATGCTATTTATTACGACTGAAGACACGTCCTTCCTTAAATTTAAATTGATGCCACTGTATATTATATGTAGAGATGTCCGATAATATCGGGCTGCCGATATTATCGGACGATAAATGCTTTAAAATGTAATATCGGAAATTATCGGTATCGGTTTCAAAAAGTAAAATGTATGACTTTTTAAAACGGCGCTGTACGGAGTGGTACACGGACGTAGGGAGAAGTACAGAGCGCCAATAAACCTTAAAGGCACTGCCTTTGCGTGCCGGTCCAATCACATAATACCTACGGCTTTTCACTAGGGCTGCAACAACTAATCGATTAAATCGATTAGAATCGATTATAAAAATAGTTGGCGATTAATTTAGTCATCGATTCGTTGGATCTATGCAAAGCGCATGCGCAGAGGCAATTTATTTTATATTTTTTTACATTTTATTTTTTTTTATTTTTATCAACCTTGATTTATAAACTGCAAACAGCTGAGAAACAATAATCAAAATAAGTATGGTGCCAGTATGCTGTTTTTTTTCAATAAAATACTAGAAAGGATAGAAATGTAGTTTGTCTCTTTTATCCGATTATTAATCGAAGAAATAATCGACAGATTAATCGATTATCAAATGAATCGTTAGTTGCAGCCCTACTTTTCACACACACAAGTGAATGCAATGCATACTTGGTCAACAGCCATACAGGTCACACTGAGGGTGACCATATAAACAACTTTAACACTGTTACAAATATGCGCCACACTGTGAACCCACACCAAACAAGAATGACAAACACATTTCGGGAGAACATCCGCACCTAACTCTTCCGGGACGCTACAATATACACCCCCCCGCTACCCCCCGACTCAACCCCGCCCCCCCCTATCCCCGCCCACCTCAACCTCCTCATGCTCTCTCAGGGAGAGCATGTCCCAAATTCCAAGCTGCTGTATTGAGGCATGTTAAAAAAAATTATGCACTTTGTGACTTCAATAATAAATATGGCAGTGCCATGTTGGCATTTTATTTCCATAACTTGAGTTGATTTATTTTGGAAAACCTTGTTACATTG
Organism: Entelurus aequoreus; assembly: GCF_033978785.1. Taxonomy (NCBI): domain Eukaryota; kingdom Metazoa; phylum Chordata; class Actinopteri; order Syngnathiformes; family Syngnathidae; genus Entelurus; species Entelurus aequoreus. The sequence goes on along the minus strand of NC_084747.1, from coordinate 45,143,491 downwards.
TTTAATGCATCCAGCGGGGCATCACAACAAAATTAGGCATAATAATGTGTTAATTCCACGACTGTATATATTGGTATCGGTTGATATTGGAATCGGTAATTAAGAGTTGGACAATATCGGAATATCGGCATAAAAAGCCATTATCGGACATCTCTAATTACCGTATTTTTCGGAGTAAAATGCATAACAAAGAAGGAAAAAAACATATATAAGTCGCACTGGAGTATAAGTCGCATTTTTGGGGGAAATGTATTTGATAAAAGCCAACACCAAGAATAGACATTTGAAAGGCAATTTAAAATAAATAAAGAATAGTGAACAACAGGCTGAATAAGTGTACGTTATATGATGCATAAATAACCAACTGAGAACGTGCCTGGTATGTTAACGTAACATATTATGGTAAGAGTCATTCAAATAACTATAACATATAGAACATGCTATACGTTTACCAAACAATCTGTCACTCCTAATCGCTAAATCCCATGAAATCTTATACGTCTAGTCTCTTACGTGAATGAGCTAAATAATATTATTTGATATTTTACGGTAATGTGTTAATCATTTCACACATAAGTCGCTCCTGAGTATAAGTCGCACCCCCGGCCAAACTATGAAAAAAACTGCCACTTATATTCCGAAAAATACGGTATATGTCTTCCTTTATTTTATCTACAGTCTTTTCCATGTATCCTGGCTTTAGCTGGCTGACAGACCAGCATGCAGTGCAGTCAAATATGTATTTTTGGCTATACCTCTGCACATTTCAGAGGGTGCACACATCCACTTGGTGCCTTCGTATCGGCACAAGTCGTGGGTGTGATGTGATGTAACTGCATTCTTGTATATTTCCCTGTTTCCTTGTTTACTTGATGTGTGGGCATTTCAGCAGCGCATGTTGCCAAGATACAGAGGAACGTTCAGGATTGAGGATACGTTGTTCCGTTAGCAGAGAAACAACTGATATGGGAAAAAAAAAATCAAGTCAAGTTCGGGACATAAATTCTCTTTTAGACAAGAGTCTTGATTGAAGGACCCTATGAAGCATATTAATTACAAACACACAAGCTTCCTCGCTTGAACTATGCTGTCAAGAACGCTTCAGGGACGTGAGGTTGGCTTCTGTTTTGAGTACCCGCACTAATCCCTCCACTCCAGGTCAATAGTCCCTGAAAGCCTGCAAAAATATATATATTTTTCAATGCAGCACTGCAGCACACTCACTACCGGTATATATATATACCGTTCAAAAGTTTGGGGTCACATTGAAATGTCCTAACCTTGTTACAAAGCACTGTACTTTTCAATGAAGATAACTTTAAACTAGTCTTAACTTTAAAGAAATACACTCTATACATTACTAATGTGGTAAATGACTATTCTAGCTGCAAATGTCTGGTTTTTGGTGCAATATCTACATAGGTGTATAGCGGCCCATTTCCAGCAACTATCACTCCAGTGTTCTAATGGTACAATGTGTTTGCTCATTGGCTCAGAAGGCTAATTGATGATTAGAAAACCCTTGTGCAATCATGTTCACACATCTGAAAACAGTTTAGCTCGTTACAGAAGCTACAAAACTGACCTTCCTTTGAGCAGATTGAGTTTCTGGAGCATCACATTTGTGGGGTCAATTAAGCGCTCAAAATGGCCAGAAAAAGAGAACTTTCATCTGAAACGCGACAGTCTATTCTTGTTCTTAGAAATGAAGGCTATTCCACAAAATTGTTTGGGTGACCCCAAACTTTTGAACGGTAGTGTATATCATTTAGACTTAAGACTTAGACAAACTTTATTGATCCACAAGGGAAATTGTTCCACACAGTAGCTCAGTTACAAAGGTTGGAAAGGTTACGGATGGAAAGGATAATGCAGGTATAAAGTAGACTAAAAATGTACCATTGTAGCAATATAAAATATAACATATATGTGAAGTGAAGTCAATTATATTTATATAGCGCTTTTCTCTAGTGACTCAAAAGCGCTTTTAACATAGTGCCATGTTGGCATTTTTTTCCATAACTTGAGTTGATTTATTTTGGAAAACCTTGTTACATTGTTTAATGCATCCAGCGGGGCATCACAACAAAATTAGGCACAATAATGTGCTGATTCCACGACTGTATTAGGGCTGCAACTAACGATTAATTTGATAATCGATTAATCTGTCGAGTATTACTTTGATTAATCGATTAATAATCGGATAAAAGAGACAAACTACATTTCTATCCTATCCAGCATTTTATTGGAAAAAAACCAGCATACTGGCACCATACTTATTTTGATTATTGTTTCTCAGCTGTTTGTAAATGTTGCAGTTTATAAATAAAGGTTTAGTAAAAAAAATAAAAAAATAAAAAAAAATAAAAAATATTAAAAACAAAACAAACCTCTGCGCATGCGCATAGCATAGATCCAACGAATCGATGACTAAATTAATCGGCAACTATTTTAATAATCGATTTTAATCGATTTAATCGATGAGTTGTTGCAGCGCTAGACTGTATATATCGGTATCGGTTGATATCGGAATCGGTAATCAAGAGTTGGACAATATCGGAATATCGGATATCGGCAAAAAAGCCATTATCGGACATCTCTAATCAAAATCACAATGCAATTTTATGAAATGAAAAACTTCCTGGTGAAATTTCAGACACAAGGAACACATTTAATGTCCTATTTGGGCCCCGGGTCGCACAAGTTATCTGCTCACTTGCACGCCAACATGCTGCTCATGCACCTGTCAATAATTATTGGATATTAAAACCCTGAGACACTAGTTGCAGACCAGTGACTTCACAGTCGCGGTACTCTGGTCATGTGGTCAGACGTGACCAGTGGCGGTGAATCAATACAATCAAACTCCCTCGGTGTTAATCAGGACAACAAGTGCGCGCGCATTAAAAACGGCCATTCAAATGTGCATGTGTATTTGCACAAAAGGCGCCGGATGTATTTGCACCGTCTATATTTGCGCGCACACACACACACGTAAGCGCACACAAGATGAAAACCCGACCCTCGTAAAAAGCAGGATATTGGAGTCAGCTGTGGAAAACCATCAAGGGATGATGACATCAACAAGAAGCACAGGCGGCAGCTGCATGTTTGATTGGTGCACATGTTTATTTAACAACTGCAAGAGGTTGTATATCTTGCAAGGGAGCCCACCCTTCACATTTCATTATTATTTATTTATTATTAGAAGGGATGTAACGGTATTGTAGATACCGCCATGTCGCGGTTTCAAAATCTTCAATGCCATTAAGCGTGACGGTATCAAACGGAAATTTGGTGAGTGCAGTTTATTTCTGGCATTTTTTGCCATGGCGGGTCTGAAAAAAAAAAAAAACATTTTCCAGAATTCTCTGCGGACCGCAATGTAGGGGCATGGAACGCTGTAAAGGGGAAAGAAAGAGGAAGCAGGAAGTGAAGTGTACCGTATTTTCCGGACCATAGGGCGCACCGCCGATGAATGCTCTATTTTCGAGCTTTTTTCATATATAGGGCGCACCGGATTATAGGGCGCATTAAAGGAGTCATATTATTATCAGAGATGTCCGATAATGGCTTTTTTGCCGGTATCCGATATTGGCCAACTCTTAATTACCGATTCCGATATCAACTGATACAGATATATACAGTCGTGGAATTAACACATTATTATGCCTAATTTTGTTGTGATGCCCCGCTGGATGCATTAAACAATGTAACAAGGTTTACCAAAATAAATCAACTCAAGTTATGGAAAAAAAATGCCAACATGGCACTGCCATATTTATTATTGAAGTCACAAAGTGCATTATTTTTTTTAACATACCTCAAAACAGCAGCTTAGAATTTGGAAGTTGAGGTGGGTGGGGTTGGGGGGGGGGGGGTAGGGGGTAGCGGGGGGTGTATATTGTAGCGTCCCGGAAGAGATAGTGCTGCAAGGGGTTCTGGGTATTTGTTCTGTTGTGTTTATGTTGTGTTACGGTGCGGATGTTCTCCCGAAATGTGTTTGTCATTCTTGTTTGGTGTGGGTTCACAGTGTGGCGCGTATTTGTAACAGTGTTAAAGTTGTTTATATGGACACCCTCAGTGTGACCTGTATGGCTGTTGACCAAGTATGCCTTGCATTCACTTGTGTGTGTGAAAAGCCGCAGATATTATGTGACTGGGCAGGCTTTTAAGGTTTATTGGGTTTATTTATAATTTTGAAACCGATACCGATAATTTCCGAAATTACATTTTAAAGCATTTATCGGCCGATAACATCGGACATCCCTATACAAAATAGTAAAATGGCTTTGGACAAACTAGGGTTGTACGGTATACCGGTATTAGTACAATACCGCAATACTAATGAATCATATTCGGTACTATACCGCCTCTGAAAAGTACCGGTTATATTATGTTTACAAACTCAGGAAATATGTCCCTGGACACATGAGGACTTTGAATGTGACCAATTTATGTTCCGGGGATGCAAAACAATAACAGTACTGAAATAAACTGCAACAAAAAACATGGTCACTACTGCCTAGTTTCTCTTGTTATATTCTTATTTTTACTGTTATATTTTTATTCTTATTGTTGCTTTTTATTTGTATTCTTATTGTCATATTTTACATTTTATTTCCATTTATACCCCCATTATTTACTTTTTACTTTTTAAATTCGATCTCAATTCTGTACACTGCTGCTGGAATTTTAATTTCGCTGAGGGAACTCTCCTGAAGGAATCAATAAAGTTCTATCTATTTATCTATCTATCTATCTATCTATCTATCTATCTATCTATCTATCTGTAATGACTTGGTATCGGACTGGTTTCGGTGCGGATGTTCTCCTGAAATGTGTTTGTCATTCTTGTTTGGTGTGGGTTCACAGTGTGGCGCATATTTGTAACAGTGTTAAAGTTGTTTATATGGACACCCTCAGTGTGACCTGTATGGCAGTTGACCAAGTATGCCTTGCATCCCCTTGTGTGTGTGTGAAAGCCGTAGATATTATGTGATTGGGCCGGCACGCAAAGGAAGTGCCTTTAAGGTTTATTGGCGCTCTGTACTTCTCCCTACGTCCGTGTACACAGCAGCGTTTTAAAAAGCCATACATTTTACTTTTTGAAACCGATACCGATAATTTTGAAACCGATATCGATAATTTCCAATATTACAATTTAAAGCATTTATACTAGTGTTTTCTATAGCCCGGAGAATACGGTAAATCCATAGTGCTATAAAAGCTGTACACTGACTACTCTAAAGTATGGGCAAGTTTGAGAAGATACTGTACTCATTTTTTTTAAAAAAATTTTTATAAAATATTTGCTTTCTTACATTACAATGAATTTCATTGATGGATAAATCGTTACTTTTCCTTACTGCAGCCAAGAAACTGGGAGCAATAACACTTGCTTAATATGATAAAAACACACACAAGGCACGAATTACATTCACTCATCTAGTCGTTCACACACATCGGCTTGTGTGTGTGCGTGTGTGTGTGTGTGTGTGTAAGTCGATCGTAAAGAGAGCCACACTTTCCATCATTCCTTAATGAGCTCAGGCTGCTATCCGTACTCAACCATGACCAATGAATTGAACACAGCTATCTATCATTAAAGGATCTCACATCACGCTAATAGTGCCCACTCAACAAAATAAGATCATGAAAGCCTGAGGGCATGTTGAACCCTCATTTCGACTTAGGCAAAGTTCATTTTTCCCCGAACGATGGAGAGATCTTCACCATGAAGTCGAGATGATGATGAAGCCATAGTCTTAATCTTTAAAGGGTAATAACAATTGATGGCTCTAAAGACTATATAAGTGACTATTTGACCATCTCATCTAAGAAAAGACACTCTGGGCTAGTTGAAAAAAAAAACTAAAATAAAAAAAAAAACTTGCCAGCTCTTATCTCCTTCACGCTCTTGATTCCTCGAATATTCCGTGAAGGGTTTTGGTGCAGGCAGCTAATCAGTCAGGAAATTCGCCCCCGGCAATCAAGTATTACATGGAGTACTGGTTGGTTAAATCAGCAGGAAAATGTACCAGCGGAAGATAATAAAGATAGATAATAGAGACTAAAAGGAGGAAAGGGAAAAAAAAAAGTGAATAAAGTGGAACCTTTAAAGTTCTGAAGTCCAACAACGTGGGATTTGATCAATTTTCATCAAAATATGCTCAAAAGTTGCATTAAAACATGGAGGCTAAAGAATCAAGACTTTTTATTTAGAGCAGTGGTTCTTAAAGGCCTACTGAAAGCCACTACTACCGACCACGCAGTCTGATAGTTTATATATCAATGATGAAATCTTAACATTGCAACACATGCCAATACGGCCGGGTTAACTTATAAAGTGCAATTTTAAATTTCCCGCTAAACTTCCGGTTGAAAACTCCTTTGGAGGATGACGTATGCGCGTGACGTAGCCAGTTTAACAGGAGGTATGGCTTCCCCATTGAAGCCAATACGAAATAGCTCTGTTTTCATGTCATTATTCCACAGTATTCTGGACATCTGTGTTGGTGAATCTGTTGCAATTTGTTCATTGCATTATGGAGAAAGAAGCTGAGCAAGCAAAGAAGAAAGTCGGTGCGAAGCGGAGTATTTTGCGAGGGAAGTCAGCAACACAACACAGTCGGTGTTTCATTGTTCACATTCCCGAAAGATGCAGTCAAGATCGAAGAACTCGGACAACAGAGACTCTTACCAGGAGGACTTTGATTTGGATACACAGACGCAGACGGGATACCGTGAGTACGCTTCCAAACATTTGATCGCTTGCTATAACTAGCTCGAGCTAGTAGCTAGGAGCTAGCATAACAAACACCTAGGCCTTTGTTATGCGGGATTAATTTGTGGCATATTAAATATAAGCCTGGTTGTGTTGTGGCTAATAGAGTATATATATGTCTTGTGTTTATTTACTGTTGTAGTCATTCCCAGCTGAATATCAGGTCCCACCCGTGCGCTTCCAAACATTTGATCGCTTGCCCGTACGTGCGTGTCACGTACGTAACTTTGGTTAAATATATAAGCTTTATGAACCTTGGGTTAGGTGAACGGTCCTTTGGGCTGAGTGAGTGTGTGTGTTGTGCAGGTGTTTGAATTGTATTGGCGGGTTTTATGGACGGAATCCCGTCCATATAACCCGCTCGAGCTATAACTAGCTCGAGCTAGTAGCTAGGAGCTAGCATAACAAACACCTAGGTGTTTATATGTGGGATTAATTTGTGGCATATTAAACATAAGCCTGGTTGTGTTGTGGCTAATAGAGTTTATATATGTCTTGTGTTTATTTACTGTTGTAGTCATTCCCAGCTGAATATCAGGTCACCCCCGGCTCTCACAGCATCTTCCCTATCTGAATCGCTTCCACTCCCCACTAGTCCTTCACTTGCACTTTACTCATCCACAAATCTTTCATCGTCGCTCAAATTAATGGGGAAATCGTCGCTTTCTCGGTCCGAATCTCTCTCACTTCTGGCGGCCATCATTGTAAACAACAGGGAACTACGCGGATATGTTCAATTGACTACGTCACGCTACTTCCGGTAGGGACAAGCCTTTTTTTTAATCAGATACCAAAAGTTGCGATCTTTATCGTCGTTGTTCTATACTAAATCCTTTCAGCAAAAATATGGCAATATCGCGAAATGATCAAGTATGACACATAGAATAGATCTGCTATCCCCGTTTGAATAAAAAAAATTCATTTCAGTAGGCCTTTAAATAGTCATTATTAAGTACTTATTAATGCCTTATTCGGCATGGCCTTATTATAACCCTAACCCTCTAACCCTAACCCTAACCAAATAACTCTAAATTAATTCTTTGTTACTTACAATATGTTCCCCATACTAAAGTGTTACCCAAAACATATAGGATTGAATTCAAAGTCTCCCTACTAACCCACCAGTGCCTCCATGGAAATGACCCCCTCTACCTCAAGAAACTACTCACCCCCAAATCCTCCACACGACACCTCCGCTCCGGACAGGCTAACCTCCTCCAACCTCCGAAGACAAAGCTACGAACAATGGGAGACCGGGCTTTCTGCGCCGCCGCTCCCAGTTTGTGGAACGCACTCCCTGACCACCTGAGGGCACCACAGACTGTGGATGCTTTTAAAAAATGCTTAAAAACCCTTATTTTAAAAAAAGCCTTTATTTATATATATGCATACTACTTCTAGCTATTTCGTTGTTCTAGTTTTTATTTGTATTTATTTTTTATTCTCTTTTTATTTTATTTATTTATTATTATTATTTTATTTTTTTAATACACTGTAGCGCTTTGAGGTTGTTTTCTCAATGTAAAGTGCTTTTTACAAATAAAATCTATTATTATTATTATTATTATATAACTTTGTCTTGAATTTGAAAAAAAACCAAAACATTTTATTTTTCACTAAAGAAGGGTTCGGTGAATGCGCATATGAAACTGGTGGGGTTCGGTACCTGCAACAAGGTTAAGAACCACTGATTTAGAGGCTCCAGCTCCGTGAGCATCCATATGATGACCTCGACCCAGAAAAGAGAGGGGCCCTTATTGCGACTTGTAGTACAGCAGTTACTATAGGGATGGGTAAAATATGGCAGTCTTTCCTTTTGTTGAGTCCTACGAAATGTTTACACAGTAAGGGTCTGATTTACAAAACCCAAAACCAGTGAAGTTGGCACGTTGTGTAAATGGTAAATGAAAACAGAATACTATTATTTGCAAATCCTTTTCAACCGATATTCAAATGAACGGACTGCAAAGACAAGATACTTAACGTTCGAACTGAGAAACGTTGTTATTTTTTGCACATGTTAGCTCATTTGGAATTTGATGCCTGCAACATGTTTAAAAAAAGCTGGCACAAGTGGCAAAAAAGACTGAGAAAGTTGAGGAATGCTCATCAAACACTTGTTTGGAACATCCCACAGGTGAACAGGCTAATTGGGAACAGGTGGGTGCCATGATTGGGTATCCATGAAATGCTCAGTCATTCACAAACAAGGATGGGGCGAGGGTCACCACTTTGTCAACAAATGCGTGAGCAAATTGTTTAAGAACAACATTTCTCAACCAGCTATTGCAAGGAATTTAGGGATTTTTCACCATCTACGGTCCGTAATGTCATCAAAAGGTTCAGAGAATCTGGAGAAATCCCTGCACATAAGCGGTACTGCATCAAAAAGCGACATCATTGTGTAAAGGATATCACCACATGGGCTCAGGAACACTTCAGAAAACCACCGTCATTAACTGCAGTGCGTCGCTACATCTGTAAGTGCAAGATAAAACTCTACCATGCAAAGCGAATGCCATTTATCAACAACACCCAGAAACGCTGAGCCCAAGCTCATCTAAGACGGACGGATGCAAAGTGGAAAAGTGTTCTGTGGTCTGACGAGTCCACATTTCAAATTGTTTTTGGAAACCGTGGACATCGGGTCCTCCGGACCAAAGAGGAAAAGAACCATCCGGACTGTTCGAGGCTCAAAGTTCAAAAGCCAGCATCTGTGATGGTATGGGGGTGTATTAGTGCCCAAGGCATGGGTAACTTACACATCTGTGCAGGCGCCATTAATGCTAAAAGGTACCTACAGGTTTAGGAGCAACATATGTTGCCATGTTTTTCATGGACGCCCCTGCTTATTTCAGCAAGACAATGCCAAGCCACATTTTGCACATGTTACAACAGCGTGGCTTCATAGTAAAAGAGTGCGGGTACTAGACTGGCCTGCCTGTAGTCCAGACCTGTCTCCTATTGAAAATGTGTGGCGCATTATGAAGCCTAAAATACCACAATGGAGACCCCCGGACTGTTGAACAACTTAAGCTGTACATCAAGCAAGAATGGGAAAGAATTCCACTTGAAAAGCTTCAAAAATTGGTCTCCTCAGTTCCCAAACGTTTACTGAGTGTTGTTAAAAGGAAAGGCCATGTAACACAGTGGTGAACACGCCCTTTCCCAACTACTTTGGCACGTGTTGCAGCCATGAAATTGTAAGTTAATTATTATTTACAAAAAAAAAAATACAGTTTATGAGTTTGAACATGAAATATCTTGTCTTTGTAGTGCATTCAATTGAATATGGGTTGAAAAGGATTTGCAAATCATTGTATTCCGTTTATATTTACATCTAACACAATTTCCCAACTCATATGGAAACGGGGTTTGTATGTTTTTAGTACATGACACAGACCGCACTTTGGACACCCCTGGCCTAGAGTAGAATCAGAATCAGAATCAGAAATACTTTATTAATCCCCGAGGGGAAATTAAAATTTTCAGCACAATCCCATTCAAGATCAGACAAACATTACTGAGTTTACTGAGTGTTGTTAAAAGGAAAGGCCATGTAACACAGTGGTGAAAATGCCCCTGTGTCAACTTTTTTGTAATGTGTTGCTGCCATTAAATTCTAAGTTAATGATTATTTGCAAAAAAATAAATAAATAAAAAGTTTCTCAGTTCAAACATTAAATATCTTGTCTTTGCAGTCTATTCAATTGAATATAGGTTGAAAAGGATTTGCAAATAATTGTGTTCTGTTTTTATTTACCATTTACACAACGTGCCAACTTCACTGGTTTTGGGTTTTGTACTACAGGTTTGCGTGTGTCAAAGCAAGTGCAAACTTGACAGCAAAGGCAGAGCTGATCTACTAAACTTGCGCGCAAAGAATTGCGTCTTTTAAGTGAGCAAACCGAGAGGCGCAAAGCTTTTAGCGGGTCTGTGTTCTTCATGAATAAGCAGAGTATATGCTGATCATCAGAACGCCCGCAATACTCGGAGGAGAAAATGCAAACACAATTATCAAGCACACGCAGTGTGGTTTATCAAGACTGAAACTGTTCTGCGAAAGCCGTTTTGCGTCTTTATTTAGTACGTTTAGAAAGGACGTGCTAACCGGCAGTTGCGCAGAAATAGCTGTGAGAAAGGAGGCGATTGCACTGCAGCTCCGTCCTACAAAAAGTACGCTAGTCAACACACCAGTGACGTGCGGTGAGGTTCATGACTGGTGAGGCACTGACTTCATCACAGTCAGATTTACAAACATATGAACCCTAAAGAGTATCTTATTCACCATGTGATTGGCAGCAGTTAACGGGTTATGTTTAAAAGCTCATACCAGCATTCTTTACACATACAAACTGTAGCACACAAAAAAGCACATCTAATAAAAAAAACATTATTATGGTCTTACCTTTCTTGCTGGACATCCACACAGCCAGCCTTTGCGTGTGTACCACGCTGTTTGAAAAGAACGGGTGTTCTGTCCCGAAGTCAAAAGCAAACCTTTTAGCTCAGGCGTTGGTCTACCTTTAATTATTACCTCCTGCTTCGATTGAAAGTCCAGTTTAGAAAACTGTTTTATTTTTCATATGTAATCCTCCATGTTTTTAATACAAGTTCAGGCGAGAGGAAATAAACAATCGCTGCACTTGACTTTTTTTTTCTTTCTTCTGCGGCGAGGAATGATCTCTGGGATCACTACCGCCTTCTACCACCAGGAGGCCGGATTACTGCGAGCCTCAGCCAGTACGTTTTTTGCAGCAGTTTTATGAATGCTCAGCACAAGAAATACGTTACACACATACAGTTGTTGACAAAATACACTGTACATTATATACCTCAGCTAACTAAACTATGCCATACTTTAGTTAGCTGAAATAATTCATATAGCAATACAGTCTCACTGCACAACAGGCCAGCAGTTAGCCGAGTCATTGCGCAATCCATGTTGAGGCACAACGCGGTGACGTGCCTCATCTGGCTGCTGATCACCGCACCGTCTCTTCTCAGTATTTGAACGGCAAATGTGAAAATAAAAATAATCTAAAACTGGTGAAGTTAAATGGAAAATAACTTTAGTATAATCACTGGATACATATAACAATTTAATACATTTTTTTTTTCTTTTTACAGTTTTTTTCTTTCCCCCGCCTCCCCTGCCTCTACATACTGCACGTCACTGCAACACACTGTATATGGACTGTCAAAAACACAAATATCATCATTTTAGAGCCGCCGGTTGATTTAATGTGTTTTGGTGTCTGCTGGCGTTTTTTAATGACGTTTGTTTGTTCATATACCGTATTTCTAGTAAAAATTATTTTTCCAAATATTAGACCGCACCAGAATAAAAGCCGCAGATACTGTATATACATACTTGCCAACCCTCCCGATTTTCCCAGGAGGCTCCCGAATTTCAGTGCCCCTCCCGAAAATCTCCCGGGGCAACCATTCTCCCGAATTTCTCCCGATATCCACCCTTAAAGGCCTTAAAGGCACTGCTTTTAGCATCCTCTACAACCTGTCGTCACGTCCGCTTTTCCTCCATACAAACAGCGTGCCGGCCCAGTCACATACTATATGCGGCTTCTGCACACACATAAGTGAATGCAAGGCATACTTGATCAACAGCCATACAGGTCACACTGAGGGTGACCGTATAAACAACTTTAACACTGTTACAAATATGCGCCACACTGTGAACTCACACCAAACAAGGATGACAAACACATTTCGGGAGAACATCCGCACCGTAACACAACATAAACACAACAGAGCAAATATCCAGAACCCCTTGCAGCACTAACTCTTCCGGGACGCTACAATATACACCCCCCGCTACCACCAAAAAACACCGCCCCTATCCGATGGTGCTCGTCCTCAGCACCATAGACAGCGTCTGTGACCTTTGCTGCTGCTAGCGCATTGGCCACACCTCCCCCTAGGGATGATACTCGAAACCGGTTTTCCCGGTTGTTTGATAAGAAATGAACCGAGTCCTCGGACTCGAATCCATTTTTGAGAACCGGTACCCGTTATCGAGACCACTATAGTAAAGAAAAAGAGTTGGTTCTTTATTCGAATCCCTCGGACAGCTTGTTTTTGTGTTACTGTATATATTTGTTTTTCTGAAAAATCCCACTTAATATACTTTGAGTAACAACAATCAATATTTATTTATTTTTTATTTTTTTTGGGGGGGGGGGGGTAACAGTCAATATTTATTTATTTATTAGATTAAATTGTTTTCTTATATAATAAAAGTGAGCTTTTGTTAAACCAAATATTGTGTGTTTTTTTCCATATACAACAACCTATCTGGACTCGATAAGAGAATCGATAAGGAATCGGTCCGATAAGAGGATTCGATAATAGGCTCCAACTCGATAATTTCTTATCAAACATCATCCCTACCTCCCCCCACAGATATGGCTTCAAGTACGTTTTGCTTTTTCTTTGGCTTCTTTGTGACGCCACCACAGAAGAAGTGTGTGACAATCATAGATCCAGAAATGGAACTTATCCTAAAGTTAATAATAATAATAATAATAATAATAATAATAATAATAATACCTGGGATTTATATAGCGCTTTTCTAAGTACCCAAAGTCGCTTTACATGTTAAAAACCCATCATTCATTCACACCTGGTGGTGGTAAGCTACTTTCGTAGCCACATCTGCCCTGGGGTAGACTGACGGAAGCGTGGCTGCCAATTTGCGCCTACTTCACCGCCGACCACCACCTATCATTCATTCATCATTCATTCACCGGTGTGAGCGGCACCGGGGGCAAAGGGTGAAGTGTCCTGCCCAAGGACACAACGGCATGGTAAGAGGCGGGGAGCGAACCTGCAACCCTCAGGTTTCTGACACGGGCGCTCTACCCACTACGCCATGCCGCACATGCTCCTGTGTCCAATATTGCTAATGCAACAATAACAATGAAAGAAGACGAACGTTACATTTTCTTTTCAGCTCTTAACGTATTTTTACACTTTAAAAACAGTTTACAATGTAAAAATAAAACCTATTATCAAACTGACTCACCTTCATCTCGTTTTGTTATAGCAGGGGTCACCAACCTTTTTGAAACCAAGAGCTACTTCTTGGGTACTGATTAATGCGAAGGGCTACCAGTTTGATACACACTTCAATAAATTGCCAGAAATAGCCAATTTGCTCAATTTACCTTTAACTCTATGTTATTATTAATAATTAATGATATTTACACTTAATTGAACGGTTTAAAAGAGGAGAAAACACGAAAAAAATTACAATTAAATTTTGAAACAGTTTATCTTCAATTTCGACTCTTTAAAATTCAAAATTTAACCGAAAAAAAGAAGAGAAAAACTTAAAAAAAGAATTTATGGAACATCATTAGTAATTTTTCCTGATTAAGATTAAATTTAGAATTTTGATGACATGTTTTAAATAGGTTAAAATCCAATCTGCACTTTGTTAGAATATATAACAAATTGGACCAAGCTATATTTTAAACAAAGACAAATCATTATTTCTTCTAGATTTTCCAGAACAAAAATTTAAAAAAAATTCAAAAGACTTTGAAATAAGATTTAAATTTGATTCTACAGATTTTCTAGATTTGCCAGAATAATTGTTTTGAATTTTAATCATAATAAGTTTGAAGAAATATTTTACAAATATTCTTTTACAATAAAAAAAATAAATTTACTTGAACATCGATTTAAATTGTCAGGAAAGAAGAGGAAGGAATTTAAAAGGTAAAAAGGTATATGTCTTTAAAAATCCTAAAATAATTTTTAAGGTTGTATTTTTTCTCTAAAATTGTCTTTCTGAAAGTTATAAGAAGCAAAGTAAAAAAAATAATGAATTTATTTAAACAAGTGAAGACCAAGTCTTTCAAATATTTTCTTGGATTTTCAAATTCTATTTGAGTTTTGTCTCTCTTAGAATTAAAAATGTCGGGCAAAGCGAGACCAGCTTGCTAGTAAATAAATACAATTTAAAAAATAGAGGCAGCTCACTGGTAAGTGCTGCTATTTGAGCTATTTTTAGAACAGGCCGGCGGGCTACTCATCTGGTCCTTACGGGCTACCTGGTGCCCGCGGGCACCGCGTTGGTGACCCCTGTGTTATAGAGGGCTTATCTTATTTTTACACTTACAAAAACCGCCCACTGTTTGTATAAATGTATTATTTTGTTGAAGCCCGGTTAAAAATATCCTACTTTTGATGGAATTGCACAGCGACAAAAATAAAGCCAGCCACCGCCCACCTATCCATTTTCAAATGAAAAGGTAAAAATAGAATGAATGTGTTACAGCGGCCACTGGTAAAAAAAAAAAATCTTTCTGTAATTTTGCTCAATCAAAAATATATCAGCATATCAAACAAGCCTTTGATGAAGCCCTGCAGCTGGGGGCCCATTCATCCCCAATTCATTCTGCTTGCCATTTTAATCAAGCGTGTCGGTGTGTGCTAACCTCTGCTTAGACACCTCCATGTGTCCGGAACCAGTTGAAAGGCTCTGGTGATCAATATGTTGCACAATGCGTCTCTCTACTCTACAATAGCAAACAGTGCATATAGACAGCCTGCTACTGTATATTGAATTGTACCATTCAGTCCATGCAGTATTTTCCTCATACATTTATTAACTCAACTGCAGAGAGTCCGATGCTTATAATAGAGGTAAGGTGTTTATTAAAGAAGCCTTTGTTTGTACTAGTGTTGTCCCGATACCAAAATTATTTCGATACTTTTCTAAATAAAGTGGACCACAAAAAATTGATTTTAACAAAAAAATCTTAGGGTACATTAAACATATGTTTCTTATTGCAAGTTTGTCCTTAAATAAAATAGTGACCATACAAGACAACTTGTCTTTTATTAGTAAATAAGCAAACAAAGGCTCCTAATTTAGTCTGCTGACATATGCAGTAACATTTTGTGTCATTTTCCATTCTATTATTTTGTCAAAATTATTAACATGTTCTATCTACACTTCTGTTTAAAATGTAATAATCACTTATTCTTCTATTGTTTGATACTTTACATTAGTTTTGGATGATACCACACATTTGGGCATCAATCCGATACCAAGTCGTTACAGGATCATACATTGGTCACATATAAAGTCCTCATGTGTCCAGGGACATATTTCCTGAGTTTATAAACATAATATAAATTAAAAAAAAAAAAACGAAAGAAGATGTTATGATGCCAAAAAATATAATCATAGTAAAATCGACCTGATACGCTCCTGTACTTGGTATCATTACAGGTGTAGATCCACCAATGGTCTTTGTTTACATTTTGACGTTTCTGTACCATTCTGTTCATGCAGTATTTTCCTCATACATTTATTAACTCAACTGCAGAGAGTCCGATGCTTCCAATAGAGGTAAGGTGTTTATTAAAGAAGCCTTTGTTTGTACTAGTGTTGTCCCGATACCAATATTTTGGTACCGGTACCAAAATTATTTAGATACTTTTCGGTGCTTTTCTAAATAAAGGGCACCACAAAAAATTGCATTATTGGCTTTATTTTAACAAAAAAATCTTAGGGTACATTAAAAATATTTTTGTTATTGCAAGTTTGTCCTTAAATAAAATAGTGAACATACAAGACAACTTGTCTTTTAGTAGTAAATAAGCAAACAAAGGCTCCTAATTTAGTCTGCTGACATGTGCAGTAACATATTGTGTCATTTTCCGTTCTATTATTTTGTCAAAATTATTAAGGACAAGTGGTAGAAAATGAATGATACTGTTTACTGTTAATATCTGCTTACTTTCTCTTTCAACATGTTCTATCTACACTTCTGTTTAAAATGTAATAATCACTTATTCTTCTATTGTTTGATACGTTATATTAGTTTTGGATGATACCACAAATTTAGGTATCAATCCGATACCAAGTCATTACAGGATCATACATTGGTCACATATGAAGTCCTCATGTGTCCAGGGACATATTTCCTGAGTTTAGGGCTGCAACAACTAATCGATTAAATCGATTAAAATCGATTATAAAAATAGTTGGCCATTAAATTAGTCATCGATTCATTGGATCTATGCTATGCGCATGCGCAGAGGCAATTTTTTAATTCTTTTTATAAACTTTTTTTAATAAACTGCAACATGTACAAACAGCTGAGAAACAATAATCAAAATAAGTATGGTGCCAGTATGCTGTTTTTTTTCAATAAAATTCTGGAAAGGATAGAAATGTAGTTTGTCTCTTTTATACGACTATTAATCGATTAATCGAAGTAATAATCGACAGATTAATCGATTATCAAATTAATCGTTAGTTGCAGCCCTACCTGAGTTTATAAACATAATATACATTTTTTTTTAAACGAAAGAAGATGTTATGATGCCAAAAAATATAATCAAAGTAAAATTGACTAGATACGCTCCTGTACTTGGTATCATTACAGGTGTAGATCCTCCAATGGTCTTTGTTTACATTTTGACTTTTCAGCGGCGGTATCGTACCGAATATGATTCATTAGTATTGCGGACAAGTGGACATGTGGTAGAAAATGAATTATTAATCTACTTGTGATACTTTACATTAGTTTTGGATGATGCCGCACATTTGGGTATCAATCCGATACCAAGTTGTTACAGATAGATGGATGAATAGATAGTACTTTATTGATTCCTTCAGGAGAGTTCCCTCAGGAAAATTTTAATTCCAGCTGCAGTGTACAGAATTGAGATCGAATTAAAAAAGTAAAAAGTAAATAATGGGGGTATAAATGGAGATAAAATGTAAAATATGACAATAAGAATACAAATAAAAAGCAACAATAAGAATAAAAATCTAACAGTAAAAATAAGAATATAACAAGAGAAACTAGGCAGTAGTGACCATGTTTTTTGTTGCAGTTTATTTCAGTACTATCATTTTTTTGCATCCCCGGATCATAAATTGGTCACATTCAAAGTCCTCATGTGTCCATGGACATATTTCCTGAGTTTATAAACATAATATAACCGGTACTTTTCAGAGGCGGTATAATACAGAATATGATTAATTAGTATTGCAGTATTGTACTAATACCGGTATACCGTACAACCCTAGTTTGTCCAAAGCCATTTTACTATTTTGTATAGGGATGTCCGATATTATCGGCCGATAAATGCTTTAAAATGTAATATCGGAAATTATCGGTATCGGTTTCGAAATTATAAATAAACCCAATAAACCTTAAAGGCACTGCCTTTGTGTGCCGGCCCAATCACATAATATCTACGGCTTTTCACACACACAAGTGAATGCAAGCATACTTGGTCAACAGCCATACAGCTCACACTGAGGGTGGCCTTATAAACAACTTTAACACTGTTACAAATATGCGCCAGACTGTGAACCCACACCAAACAAGAATGACAAGCACATTTCGGGAGAACATCCGCACCGTAACACAACATAAACACAACAGAACAAATACCCAGAACCCCTTGCAGCACTAACTCTTCCGGGACGCTACATTTTAACCAAAGAACCACCATTACATGTTATGTAGACCACAAGGAAGTGTTTTCCATTTAGAAAATAATAATAATTTGACTCCTTTAATGCGCCTCATAATCTGGTGCGCCTTTCGTATGAAAAAAAGACCTGAATAGACCCGCTCATCGGCAGTGCGTCCAGAAAATACTGTCTGTTTTACAATTGTGCAATATAAATCTACCTTGACCTAATAAAGACACCGTGTTATGCGGAGGTGTACTTTGTACAATTTTCTTGACAAATGATTCTATTTATAGTGGCGGCCGAGAGTGTGTGGGTGCAAAATGTTTTCTTCCTCCTAGGGGAGGCGTAACAAAATAATTGAGAAGCACTGGATTACAGTGAGTGGGGGAAATGCGGTAGACGTTTTTTTTGTTTGTTTATGCTCACAAAAACCACACCTTCCTCTTCACACTTGACTGTAGAATGCCATATGCCAGTCATTGTTACGAGTTTGCGTCTGCCGCAGCTTATCGAGATGACACCGGCGCTTTATTTCCCATCACCCCTCTTATGTGATTGTTAGAGAACACGCCGTCTCCACTCAATAGCCAATTTCCTGCCGTTAAGGTCGCATTTTGCAGGCATTGTTGCTCGCCCTCCCTCTGGAGATTAAACGGCGGCGCCTAATCTCGTTTATTATAGACAACAATGCGACGCTCCGTATCGCACTGTATGCAGATGACGGTGCATTGTTTGCGGATAAGGCAGCCCCATGTAGTTTGGAGACATGTATTTGTGCTAGGGGTGTAACGGTACACAAAAATTTCGGTTCGGTACGTACCTCGGTTTAGAGGTCACTGTTCGGTTCATTTTCGGTACAGTAAGAAAACAACAAAATATACATTTTTGGGTTATTTATTTACCAAATTTGCAAAAGCTTCCACCAAAAATATTTTTCTTAGTGGAATATTTGATGTGAAGTAATCAGAAACTTGGATAGGTCAATAATTCATAATAACATTGATTTTGATTCAATGTTATGTTTTGAGCAATGACAGTTTGAAAGGAAAAAAAACCAGCTTTGTTTTATTAGTCAACATTGCAACTTTTTCTAAATTACATTTAACCTTTAAAGGCCTACTGAAACCCACTACTACCGACCACGCAGTCTGATAGTTTATATATCAATGATGAAATCTTAACATTATAACACATGCCAATACGGCCGGGTTAACTTATAAAGTGTCATTTTAAATTTGCCGCTAAACTTCCGGTTCGAAACGCCTCTGAGGATGACGTATGCGCGTGACGTAGCCCGGCGAACACGGGTATGCCTTCCACATTGAAGCCAATACGAAAAAGCTCTGTTTTCATTTCATAATTCCACGGTATTCTGGACATCTGTGTTCGTGAATCTGTTGCAATCATGTTCATTGCATTATGGAGAAGGAAGCTGAGCAAGCAAAGAAGAAAGTTGTCGGTGCGAAATGGACGTATTTTTCGAACGTAGTCAGCAACAACAGTACACAGCCGGCGCTTCTTTGTTTACATTCCCGAAAGATGCAGTCAAGATGGAAGAACTCGGATAACAGAGACTCTAACCAGGAGGACTTTTGACTTCGATACACAGACGCCTGTAGAGAACTGGGACAACACAGACTCTTACCAGGATTACTTTGATTTGGATGACAAAGACGCAGACGCAGACGTGCTACTGTGAGTATGCAGCTTTGGCTTCTAAACATTTGATCGCTTGACCGTATGTGCGCAACTTTTTTTTGCGTATGTACGTAACTTTTTAAAAATATATAAGCTTTATGAACCTTGGGTTAGGTGAACGGTCTTTTGGGCTGAGTGATTGTGTGTGTTGATCAGGTGTTTGAATTGTATTGGCGTGTTCTATGGAGCTAGGAGCTAGCAGAGGAGCTAGGAGCTAGCGTAACAAACACGCAGGTGTTTTTATGCAGGATTAATTTGTGGCATATTAAATATAAGCCTGGTTGTGTTGTGGCTAATAGAGTATATATATGTCTTGTGTTTATTTACTGTTGTAGTCATTCCCAGCTGAATATCAGGTCACCCCGGCTCTCACAGCATCTTCCCTATCTGAATAGCTTCAACTCCCCACTAGTCCTTCACTTGCACTTTACTCATCCACAAATCTTTCATCCTCGCTCAAATTAATGGGGAAATTGTCGCTTTCTCGGTCCGAATCTCTCTCACTTCATGCGGCCATCATTGTAAACAATAGGGAACTTTGCGTATATGTTCAACTGACTACGTCACGCTACTTCCGGTAGAGGCAAGCCTTTTTTTTTTATCAGATACCAAAAGTTGCAATCTTTATCGTCGTTGTTCTATACTAAATCCTTTCAGCAAAAATATGGCAATATCGCGAAATGATCAAGTATGACACATAGAATAGATCTGCTATCCCCGTTTAAATAAAAACAATTCATTTCAGTAGGCCTTTAAGCTTTTTTATTTAACTTTTGTTATGTTTTTGTTTATTTTAATAGTATTTTTAGAATGTGCCGTGGGCCTTTAAAACATTAGCTTTGGGCCGCAAATGGCCTCCGGGGCACACTTTTGACACCCCTGCTATAGATAATAAAAAATGAAATCTGATAAATCTATGGATAAAAAGCAGAGCCTGGCGACGCATGCGCGTTTATCATAACTCTCTCACTCGCTCTCTCTGTCTCTGCCCCTCCCTCACCAATGCTGCTGCGCGCACAATTTGTTGTGTTTTTAACCCCTTAATACACGCAACCCTAACTCAAAATGCCGGACATTTGAGGCATTTAAGAAACCCCGCCCTGACAGCTCCGCAAAAGAGGACGTATGGTCAGTCTATCGTAGCCCGTTAGCTGCTAGCATGCCGTGTGTTGTGCCTCGGTGTGCATTGTTTACACAACGTGCGTTACGCTACTTAATATGTCCATGTGGAAACTTGTTCGGTACACCTCCGAACCGAACCGGAACCCCCACACCGAAACGGTTCAATACGAATACACGTACCGTTACAACCCTAATTTGTGCTTTCACTTCTGTATGTCCACAGTTACTGAAACAAATTAAATGCCTCACACTCAACACTAAGGTAAACCCAACATCATTGTTTCAAATTAGGGTTGTACGGTATACCGGTATCAGTATAGTACCGCGATACTAATGAATCATATTCGGTACGATACCGCCTCTGAAAAGTCAAAATGTAATCAAAGACCATTGGTGGATCTACACCTGTAAAGATACCAAGTACAGGAGCGTATCTAGTCAATACTACTATTTTTTGGGGGCATTTTTTGGCATCACAACTTCTTCTTTCGTTTTAATATGTCCCTGGACACATGAGGACTTTGAATATGACCAATGTATGATCCTGTAACGACTTGGTATCGGATTGATACCCAAATTGGTGGTATCATCCAAAACTAATTAATTGTATCAAACAATAGAACAATAAGTGATTATTACATTTTAAACAGAAGTGTAGATGGAACATGTTAAAAGAGAAAGTGAGCAGATATTAACAGAAAATCCATTTTTACAGTTTGTCCTTAATAATGTTGACAAATTAATAGAATGGAAAATGACACAATATGTTACTGCATATGTCAGCAGACTAAATTAGGAGCCCTTGTTTGCTTACTTACTAATAAAAGGCAAGTTGTCTTGTATGTTAATTATTTTATTTAAGGACAAACTTGCAATAAGAAACATATGTTAAATGTACCGTAACATTTTTTGTTAAACTAAAGCCAATAATGCCATTTTTTTGTGGTGCCCTTTATTTAGAAAAGTACCCAAAAGTATCAAAATAATTTTGGTACCGGTTCCGGGTAACACTATTTCAAATATGTTACGATCATAGCCCTATTTATTAGTGGTAGTCCAAATGTGCCTATCTTGTCAAACAACATGCCGTTGCACCACTGTTGATGCTGGGGCAGCAGCAGCAACATCACTCTGCTCATATGTATGCAAATCACAGGCGCCGCAGCCTTATGTATTCTCCTGGGCGGTTTGCTCCCATAAAAAAAAAAAAAAATCTCAGGAATCTTCCCCTGCCGCTGCACGGCAGAAACGAACATAAAAACATGCAATAAAACGACACTGTGATTACTTCAAAAGCTACACATTTTAAAATCATCAAGATGTGATGTCGTTGCACTGAAAGCACCGAGAGAGTGCAAATAACAATAAACACACGGCCCCGAACGGTCTAATAATAGAAATGCCACAATCAAAAGAGGAGCTACGGAGTCGGCGGAGGAAACGAGCTGAGGGTTATAAAAAGATAGCAGACAAATCGTACTCTGCAGGACAGAGGGATGGATGTGGAGAAACCTGGTCACATTTTAGATGATCACGTTCACTAATCTATCTCTGACGAAGTATTTGCTGATTAATCAGTTGCACCATGAGGTCTTGTCAAAGAATGTGGCGTACTGTATGGTATTGGCCAGGGGTCTGCAACCCAAAATGTTGAAAGAGCTAAATTGGAACACAAATACAAAAAAGTAATCGGCCTGGAGCCGCAAAAAACGTAAAGACTTATATAAGTGTTATAATGAAAACAACACATGATGTAAGTGGCTAATTAGCTATATTAGCCTACTATCAAAACGACTTTAAAAGTCTTATTTAAAGGCCTACTGAAAGCCACTACTACCGACCACGCAGTCGGATAGTTTATATATCAATGATGAAATCTTAACATTGCAACACATGCCAATACGGCCGGGTTAGATTAGTAAAGTGCAATTTTAAATTTCCCGCGAAATATCCTGCTGAAAACGTCTCGGTATGATGACGTTTGCGCGTGACGTCACGGATTGTAGCGGACATTTTGGGACAGCATTGTGGCCAGCTATTAAGTCGTCTGTTTTCATCGCAAAATTCCACAGTATTCTGGACATCTGTGTTGGTGAATCTTTTGCAATTTGTTTAATGAACAATGAAGACAGCAAAGAAGAAAGCTGTAGGTGGGAAGCGGTGTATTAGCGGCCGGCTGCAGCAACACAAGCACGTAGCCGGTGTTTCATTGTTTACATTCCCGAAATATGACAGTCAAGCTTTACCATTGGCCTGTGGAGAACTGGGACAACAGAGACTCTTACCAGGAGGACTTTGAGTTGGATACGCGCTACCGTGAATACGCAGCTGCGGCTTCCAAACATTTGATCGCTTGCCCGTACGTGCGTGCCGCTATGTGCATGTCACGTACGTAACTTTGGGGAAATATATGTGCTGTATGAACTTTGCGGAGGTGAACGGTACTTTGGGCTGTGGGATTGAGTGTGTTGAGCGGGTGTTTGAGTTGTACTGGCGGGTTATATGGACGGGAGGGGGGAGGTGTTTGTTATGTAGGATTAATTTGTGGCATATTAAATATAAGCCTGGTTGTGTTGTGGCTAATAGAGTATATATATGTCTTGTGTTTATTTACTGTTTTAGTCATTCCCAGCTGAATATCAGGTCCCACCCGCCTCTCACAGCATCTTCCCTATCTGAATCGCTTCCACTGCCCTCTAATCCTTCACTCTCACTTTCCTCATCTACGAATCTTTCATCCTCGCTCAAATTAATGGGGTAATCGTCGCTTTCTCGGTCCGAATCGCTCTCGCTGCTTGTGGCCATGATTGTAAACAATGTGCAGATGTGAGGAGCTCCACAACCTGTGACGTCACGCTACTTCCGGTACAGGCAAGGCTTTTTTATCAGCGACCAAAAGTTGCGAACTTTATCGTCAATGTTCTCTACTAAATCCTTTCAGCAAAAATATGGCAATATCGCGAAATGATCAAGTATGACACATAGAATGGACCTATCCCCTTTTAAATGAGAAAAATTCATTTCAGTAGGCCTTTAAGATAATAATGAAGACAACACATGATGTAAGTGTCTATATTAGCTATATTATCCTACTATCAAAATTACTTTAAAAGTCTTATATAAGCGTTTTAATGAAGACAACACATGATGCAAGTGTCTATATTAGCCTACTATCAAAATCAATGTGTCATGAAACATGGACAAATAAACTAAATGCACAGAGGACATAAGTAATGAGCTCAAATATACCTACAAACGAGGCATAATGATGCAATATGTACATACAGCTAGCCTAAATAGCATGTTAGCATCGATTAGCTTGCAGTCATGCAGTGACCAAATACGCCTGTTTAGCACTCCAACAAGTCAATAACATCAGCAAAGCTCGCCTTTGTGCATTCAAGCACAGCATAAAACGTTTGGTGGACAACATGAGACGAAGAAGGAGTGGCATAGAATACGTCTTTCTGTGGCAGCTTCGGAGAAAGTTGTACATGTAAACAAACTGGTGAGTCACAGTCCACACAACGGTGAGTTCAAGGGCCGCTGAAATTAGTGGGACAAAACGCCGCTCGCCAAATACTCTCATCAGTGAAGCATAAACATAAACTTATTAAACTGTGGGCTTTCTATCAATCATGTTTGTCCTCCCCAAGAAACCAAATGACAACAAAAAACATATTTTTTCACCCCATTTTTTTTTTACCTTTTCCATACATTTGGGCGCCGCCAATGAGCCGCAGGTTGGTGACCCCCGGTATTGGCGAACCAACAATCCCAATGCATATGATCTAAGGCTCGTAAAAAACTGCAATGTGGATTCAGAATGGCATAACCACTCATTTATAATTGCATAATTGTACTTAAAGCGGTCATATTATGATTTTTTTTCTACACTTAAAACACTTCCTTGTGGTCTACATAACATGTAATGGTGGTTCGTTGGTCAAAAATGTGCATAGAGTTTGTCTCACAGACCATCTTCAAGCTGCTTTCTGACCGTCTCTTAGGAATGCACCGTTTTGTGGGCGGTCTTATTTACGTGATGAAGCTCTCGTCCATGCCGAGCCCCCTTCGACTGTGCATCCACCCCGTCAGCCATGTAGTAGTTCTAGCCCAGGGGTCGGCAACCCAAAATGTTGAAAGAGCCATATTGGACCAAAAATACAAAAACAAATCTGTCTGGAGCCGCAAAAAAATAAAAGCCATATTACATGTGTCATTGGATATAAATTTAATTAAGAGGACTTAAAGGAAACTAAATGACCTCAAATATAGCTACAAATGAGGCATAATGATGCAATATGTACATATCGCTAGCCTAAATAGCATGTTAGCATCGATTAGCTTGCAGTCATGCAGTGACCAAATATGTCCTATTAGCACTCCACACAAGTCAATAACATCAAAACTCACCTTTGTGCATTCATGCACAACGTTAAAAGTGTGGTGGACAAAATGAGACAGAAAAAGAAGTGGCATAAAACACGTCCTAGAAAGTCGGAGAAAGTTATACATGGAAACAAACTATACGGTGAGTTCATGACCGCCAAAATTAGTAGGACAAAACGGCGCTCGCCAAATACTCGAATCAGTGAAGCATGTTTAATATAAACAGTGTGATTTATAACAATTAGGGAGGTTTGTGTCATGTTTGTCCTCCTACAGAAACCATACTAAAACAAAAAAATCGATTTTTTTTTTCCCCTCATCTTTTTCCATTCTTCATACATTTTTGAAAAATCTCCAGAGAGCCACTAGGGCGGCGCTAAAGAGCCGCATGCGGCTCTAGAGCCGCGGGTTGCCGACCCCCGTTCTAGCCCTTCCATATGGAGTCTACTGACAGATATGAGTTAGAACTATACACTATTTTGTATTAGAAATGGCAACAGGAGAGGATGCATGTGCATGTACGAGCCAGTCTGCCCCACAACAAAAGGATAGAGAAAAATAAGGAACTTATTGACTACAACTTTTGGACTACAACTGAATAAAAAGGGCGGACTCGCACAAAAGTCTTTGGGTATACCTCTACATCAAGGGATGTCAAACATGCCACACCAGGCCCGCAAACGAGCATAATCTGGCCCCATCACAGATGCTGGCTTTTGAACTTTGCGCCTAGAACAATCCGGAAGGTTCTTTTCCTCTTCGGTCCGGACGACACAACGTTCAGTTTCCAAAAACAATTTTGAAATGTGGACTCGTCAGACCACAGAACAGTTTCTGGGTGTTGTTGATAAATGGCTTTGGCTTTAACTTGCACTTACAGATGTAGCGACGAACTGTAGTTACTGACGGTGGTTTTCTGAAGTGTTCCTGAGCCCATGTGGTGATATCCTTTACACACTGATGTCTGTTTTTGATGCAGTACCGCCTGAGGGATCGACGGTCACGGGCATTCAATGTTGGTTTTCGGCCTTGCCGCTTACATGCAGTGATTTCTCCAGATTCTCCGAACCTTTTGATGATATTACAGACCGTAGATGGTGAAATCCCTAAATTCCTTGCAATAGCTCGTTGAGAAATGTTGTTCTTAAACTGTTGGACAAATTGCTCACGCATTCGTTCACAAAGTGGTGACCCTCACCCCCCATCCTTGTTTGTGAATGACTGAGCATTTCATGGAAGATGCTTTTTTACCCAATCATGGCACCCACCTGTTCCCAATTAGCCTGTTCACCTGTGGGATGTTCCAAATTACCTGCTCAGTGGTCTTATGGTCAGAGTGTCCGCCCTGTGATCGGTAGGTCGTGAGTTCAAACCCCGGCCGAGTCATACCAAAGACTATAAAAATGGGAGCCATTACCTCCCTGCTTGGCACTCAGCATCAAGGGTTGGAATTGGGGGGTTAAATAACCAAAAATGATTCCCGGGCAAGGCCAATGCTGCTGCTCACTGCTCCCCTCACCTCCCAGGGGGTGAACAAGGGGATGGGTCAAATGCAGAGGACACATTTCACCACACCTAGTGTGTGTGTGAAATCATTGGTACAAACCCCGTTTCCATATGAGTTGGGAAATTGTGTCAGCTAAGCCTGTGACTTTCGATCCCTCAGGCTGTACTGCATGAACAAGCGACATCAGTGTGTAAAGGATATCACCACATGGGCTCCGGAACACTTCAGAAACACAATGTCAGTAACTACAGTTGGTCGCTACATCTGTAAGTGCAAGTTAAAACTCTCCTATGCAAGGCGAAAACCGTTGATCAACAACACCCAGAAACGCCGTCGGCTTCGCTGGGCCTGAGCTCATCTAAGATGGACTGATACAAAGTGGAAAAGTGTTTTGTGGTCTGACGAGTCCACATGTCAAATTGTTTTTGGAAACTGTGGACGTCGTGTCCTCCGGACCAAAGAGGAAAAGAACCATCCGGATTGTTATAGGCGCAAAGTTGAAAAGCCAGCATCTGTGATGGTATGGTGGTGTATTAGTGCCCAAGACATGGGTAACTTACACATTTGTGAAGGCGCCATTAATGCTGAAAGGTACATACAGGTTTTGGAGCAACATATGTTGCCATCCAAGCAACGTTACCATGGACGCCCCTGCTTATTTCAGCAGTTTATGAGTTTGAACATCAAATATCTTGTCTTTGTAGTGCATTCAATTGAATATGGGCTGAAAAGGATTTGCAAATCATTGTATTCCGTTTATATTTACATCTAACACAATTTCCCAACTCATATGGAAACGGGGTTTGTACTTTAACTTTTAACTTAGTAAGTGTTTGATGAGCATTCCTCAACTTCCTCAGTCTTTTTTGACACTCGTGCCAGCTTTTTTGAAACATGTTGCAGGCATCAAATTCCAAATGAGCTAATATTTGCAAAAAACAACAAGGTTTACCAGTTCAAACGGTAAATATCTTGTCTTTGCAGTCTATTCAATTGAAAAGGATTTAGTTTAGTCTTTATTTGAAGGGACAATGTACAGAAACATTAAGCTCAAAGACAGATATGTTCTGTACCAGATTATAGCTAAATAGCTAATTTCCATCTGCAGTCCCTGGCTACCTAAATTAAAGGGATACAAAAATCATGCAATAAAATTATGACAATAAAATCATACACAAGTATTAAGAAAAAAGTCATAAAATGCCCTTTCGTCGTCGTCGTCGTCGGCGGTCACTCGAAACGAGTATGACTGTCCTCCAAGGGATGTTAGGGTGGATTCCCTATATGGAGGACGCCTGTGCGTGGAATCTTTTAATGTGGGGAGACTGGTGCACGGTCAGCCACCACACAGTCCTTGGCATTGAGCGGGCCAGGGTCCAGTGGCATGGAAACCAAGACGACTGGGGACCCGTCTTTGCTGCAGCCTTCATCCGCCTTCCCAGCCGTTGTGGTGCATTCCGCTGCCGCCATCTTCCGCCTGGTCCACCGTTGAGGCGGTTTTCACTATTCGCCCATAGCTGGGGTTATTTACCCATAGCTGGGACAGGGGTTGACTGGGCACCAGGGCATGTCCACACACCGGTGGGCCTGCATGCCCCGTCTCTGGGGCCCCCTGCTGCTCCGAGATCCCGTACAACTTAGCCTGGAACCGCGAGGTTCCAGTTACCGTGTGTGGCCACGAGGAGGCATGTACGAGTCTTGACAATGGAGAGGCTATGTACCGGCTGAGGAGGCTTATGCACTCGGCTCCTCTTTTCGCCCTCTGAGACAGAGGGCTAGCCGGCGGCACTAGCTGAAAGCAATGAGTATCAGGCAGAAGCAGCATGCAGCATAGCAAGCAAAAGCGGCATGCAGCATGCACTAACTACAGGTACTACTACTCCAAGGCTACTGCACTAGACGCATCACATCGCCCTGTGCGATGTTTTCTGCACACACACACAATGCCCTTTCATGGACACATACTTAATATACAATACAACCACACCTCATTTACATCATCACACAAAGACAATATATACTTTTGTTCACATCTGTCATCATTTGTAAAAACAACCATGATTTTAACAGACACAAATCATTGTATTCTGTTTTTATTTACCATTTACACAGCGTGCCAACTTGACTGGTTTTGTAATATGACCCTTATTATTTGCTGAAAACAGACCTGAATAGACACGCTTATTGACAGTGCCCTATGGTCTGAAAAATAAGGTCCTTGAAGGTAAGACTCAGAAATGTAATAAGAAAAGAAGATATAACAAATTGTTAAATGTTACATTAAAAAATATTTTTTTCACAGAGCAATTAACAATTATCTACACACACAAAAGTATCCAATATTGGAACCGTCGAGCACCAGTATTAATTCCCATGTACCGTAAACTGGTGCTGTTTCGGTACATATGTAAAAAGTAATTAACCCTAAACAGTACCGATTAATTTAGCTTGTGGCTCCATCTATCCATCACTCAAGTGTCCACAACCTTCTAGTTGTTCCCTTCAGAAGAAGTATTGGCATCAGCACTCCCCCCCCCCCCTCACCAACGTGGCCCACTCTCCTGTTACATAAAGACACGCTGTTGCAATGCAGCATCAGTCAAATGCTGTTGTGCAACAGCATTAAAAATACTCCGGGGCCGGTTGGGAGGAAAGTTGAAAACGGTTACTTGTGTCGGAGGGAGTACTAAACAAAGTGCTGAGTGGTACAAAGTAAGGGGGAGAGGATGCCGGGGCTTTTTTTCCCCTACACAGCCTGAAAGCATGAAGCCGTATCGCTAACAAAACTGAATTGTATTACCGTTTCACATATTAACCGTGACCATGTTAATATGAGCTGCAAATGGAGATAAACATAGGTTGATTGGCAACACTAAATTGGCCCTGGTGTGTGAATGTGAGTGTGAATGTTGTGTGTCTATCTGTGTTGGCCCTGCGATGAGGTGGCCACTTGTCCAGGGTGTACCCCGCCTTCCGCCCGAATGCAGCTGAGATAGGTTCCAGCACCCCCCGTGACCCCAAAAGGGACAAGCGGTACAAAATAGATGGATGCATGGGCTAGGAGGCAAGCAAAACTTAGCACTGGAATCATGAACTAGAAAACTTACTAGCTGTGGCATGAACAAACAAATCTTACGTGACAGTAGCGTGAAGCAAACAAAGAAGCCAGGACGAGTGACCGGCGAAGGCAGGCTTAAATGATGTCTCTTGATTAGAACCAGGTGAGCGTCCCGAACACCAGAGGCAGGTGAAAATCATAAGTAGCCATGGTAACAAACTCAGGAGGTGCACAAACAGGAACTAAGGGAGTCCAAAACTAACCGAAAACACAAAATATGATCCGGACCACGGATCATGATAGTATTGTACAACTTACAAATATTGCTTGGAGTGATGACTCAAGAATCCATTCGAAAAATAGACACTACGGCCCTTGTATTTGTACCTCAGTCTAAGGTTTGCCCAAAGTCCAGAAAATGGCACCATAGCACAAACAATTACACACCTTTACAATGTCTCTGCTTGTTTTTTTTTGTTTTTTTTAAACTATTCGTATTATGGCCGTCAGCGAAGAAAAATCTATAAATTAGCCGCACAGTTTTATAATCCGCAGGATTAGAAATGTAGGAAGAAATGTAAGATTTATGGTGCACAATTTAAGGTAGCACTAGGACGGGGGTCAGCAACCCGCGGCTCTAGAGCCACATGCGGCTCTTAAACGGCGCACTGGGGGCGCCATGGAACTTTTTAAAAAATGTATGCAAATGAAAAAAAAAATGGAGTGAAAAATATATTTTTTGTTGTACTATGGTTTCTGTAAGAGGACAAACACGACAAAAACCTTCACACTTTTTAGAAAGCCCACAGTTTGATAGGTTTGTGTTTATGCTTCACTGATGAGAGTATTTGGCGAGCGCCATTTTCTCCTACTAATTTCAGCGGCCCTTGAACTCACCGTTATGTGGACTGTGACTCAACAGTTTGTTACTTTCTCCAACGCTGCCACAGAAAGACGTGTTTTATGCCACTCCGTCTTTGTCTCATTTTGTCCACCAAACCTTTTAAACTGTGCGTGAATGCACAACGGTGAGCTCTGTTGATATTATTGACCTGCTATGGAGTGCTAATCAGGCATATTTGGTCACTGCATGACTTTTGATTGATTGATTGAAACTTTTATTAGTAGATTGCACAGTACAGTACATATTCCGTACAATTGACCACTAAATGGTAACACCCGAATACGGTTTTCAACTTGTTTAAGTCGGGGTCCACGTTAATCAATTCATGACTGCAAGCTAATCAATGCTAACATGCTATTTAGGCTAGCTGTATGTACATATTGCATCATTAAGCCTCGTTTGTAGGTATATTTTAGCTCATTTAATTTCCTTTACTTTTAGACTTAGACAAACTTTAATGATCCACATGTTTATGTTAATTCATATGTGCATATCTCATGACACATTATCTGTATGTAATATTGGCTGCATTTCTGATAGTTGTTTGTGTGCCATGTTGTTCCAGACCACAGCAAACGTTAGCCAGCTTGCAAATATTGTAATAAATCCATTAGAAGAAGACCACCTGCTATTTCCTTTAACTTGGACACACACATCTATACCTTTGGCCATTCTAAGGCAGTCATTTCCAGGAGTTATCTCACCCTCTGAGAAGTTGTATTAATGTTTTCCAATGTTGTAACAGTGTGTAGCATATTTCAATATTTCTGTCAACGAAGATTTGCGTCAGCCTGCGACACAAAGTCATTTTGATAGTAGGTTAAAGGCCTACTGAAATGCGATTTTCTTATTTAAACGGGGATAGCGGGTCCATTCTATGTGTCATACTTGATCATTTTGCGATATTGCTATATTTTTGCTGAAAGGATTTAGTAGAGAACATCGACGATAAAGTTCGCAACTTTTGGTCGCTGATAAAAAAAGCCTTGCCTGTACCGGAAGTAGCAGACGATATGCGCGTGACGTCACCGGTTGTGGAGCTCCTCACATCTGCACATTGTTTACAATCATGGCCACCAGCAGCGAGAGCGATACGGACCGAGAAAACAACGATTTCCCCATTAATTTGAGCGAGGATGAAAGATTCGTGGATGAGGAAAGTGAGAGCGAAGGATTAGAGGGCAGTGGAAGCGATTCAGATAGGGAAGATGCTGTGAGAGGCGGGTGGGACCTGATATTCAGCTGGGAATGACTAAAACAGTAAATAAACACAAGACATATATATACTCTATTAGCCACAACACAACCAGGCTTATATTTAATATGCCACAAATTAATCCCACATAACAAACACCTCCCCCCTCCCGTCCATATAACCCACCAATACAAATCAAACACCCGCACAACACACTCAATCCCACAGCCCAAAGTACCGTTCACCTCCGCAAAGTTCATACAGCACATATATTTCCCCAAAGTCACGTACGTGACATGCACATAGCGGCACGCACGTACGGGCAAGCGATCAAATGTTTGGAAGCCGCAGCTGCGTACGTACTAACGGTACCGCGTCTGCGTATCCAAATCAAAGTCCTCCTGGTAAGAGTCTCTGTTGTCCCTGTTCTCCACAGGCCAATGGTAAAGCTTGACTGTCATCTTTCGGGAATGTAAACAATGAAACATCGGCTGTGTTTGTGTTGCTGCAGCCGGCCGAAATACACCGCTTCCCACCTACGGCTTTCTTCTTAGCTGTCTCCATTGTTCATTGAACAAATTGCAAAAGATTCACCAACACTGACATCCAGAATACTGTGGAATTTTGCGATGAAAACAGACGACTTAATAGCTGGCCACAATGCTGTCCCGAAATGTCCGCTACAATCCGTGACGTCACGCGCAGGCGTCATCATACCGAGACGTTTTCAGCAGGATATTTCGGCGCGAAATTTAAAATTGCACTTTACTAATCTAACCCGGCCGTATTGGCATGTGTTGCAATGTTAAGATTTCATCATTGATGTATAAACTATCAGACTGCGTGGTCGGTAGTAGTGGGTTTCAGTAGGCCTTTAATATAGCTAATACAAACACTTACATCATGTGTTGCCATCATTATAACACTTATATAAGGCTTTACATTTTTTTGCGGCTTCAGACAGATGACTTTTTTGTATTTTTGGTCCAAGATGGCTCTTTCAACATTCCGGGTTGCCGACTCCCGCACTAGGAAGATGTTTTTCTTTTTCTTTTATGACCGGCGTCCTTATAAGCGACCACATTTCTCTCAAACTGGCGAGGGAGATCGATTTTTCACACGTTTGTTGCTCATAAACAGGCTCTCGGGACACATATTACTGCTTAGAACTCAATTAAAAAGTCAATGTTCCATAATGGAGAACCTTCACTAAACTTTAAGGTCTGTGAACAACATAAGCCAATTAGCATTTGGGTTGCATTGATTAAAAGTGTCCTCTGGAGTGAATGTAAAACCACCTGCCATGATTGTCATTGTGTTCGAGTAACAACAACGTGCAACAGTCGAGTCAGGCCGTGGAGACACAAATGAAGTACGGAGTGTCGGGGTGTGTGTCATCAGAATGTACTGCCTGGTAGTTCCCTTCAAGTCCCCTGCAGTGTCGAAACAATGAAAGCATGATTGAGGTAAATTACATCGCTGTCTCTCACCCTCTTATAAATAAATTGCGTCTCCCCTTGCCCTCGCTACCACACCATTTTTCTCCTCGCCTCCCACATCATGTCTGATAGTCTGTCTGACACTTGCGATTATTATTTTTTTTCTTCCTCCAAATGTCAAAACAGCACGCCGCCTTGATAACTCAGGTGTTGTCCTCTCTTACCAGCTTGTGTTGTTGCAGCACCGCAAAAGCACGACACAAAGGCTGCTTGTCTTTCGTTGGCAGGCGCAGGTGACACCTTCTTTCTGCCTCATCCATCAATCATCTGATCTTTAGTCTCTTTATACTATGCAACACAACCAGTCACATTTTTCACATTGTTTTTCTTTGTCGCCATTTGTATAAAATGTCATTCTGTTAAAAGACTACATTTTAAAAACAGATTACCATATTTTCCGGACCATTCTCGATTGTTTTTCATTTAAAAGTTAAAAGTAGAGATGTCCGATAAATGCTTTAAAATGTAATATCGGAAATTATCGGTATCGGTTCCAAAAAGTAAAATGTATGACTTTTTAAAACGCCGCTGTGTACACGGACGTAGGGAGAAGTACAGAGCGCCAATAAACCTTAAAGGCACTGCCTTTGCGTGCCGGCCCAGTCACATAATATCTACGGCTTTTCACACACACAAGTGAATGCAATTCATACTTGGTCAACAGCCATACAGGTCACACTGAGGGTGGCCGTATAAACAACTTTAACACTGTCACAAATATGCGCCACACTGTGAACCCACACCAAACAGGAATGACAAGCACATTTCGGGAGAACATGCGCACCGTAACACAACATAAACACAACAGAACAAATACCCAGAACCCCTTGCAGCACTAACTCTTACGGGACGCTACAATATACACCCTCCGCTACCCCCTAAACCCCCCCCACCACCTCAACCCCGCCCATCTCAACCTCCTCATGCTCTCCAAATTTTAAGCTGCTGTTTTGAGGCATGTTAAAAAAAAATAATGCACTTTATGACTTCAATAATAATAAATATGGCAGTGCCATGTTGGCATTTTTTTCCATAACTTGAGTTGATTTATTTTGGAAAACCTTGTTACATTGTTTAATGCATCACAACAAAATTAGGCATAATAATGTGTTAATTCCACGACTGTATATATCGGTATCGGTTGATATCGGTATCGGTAATTAAGAGTTGGACAATATCGGAATATCGGCAAAAAAGCCATTATCGGACATCTCTAGTTAAAAGTTAAAGTGCCAATGATTGTCACACACACACACACTAGGTGTGGCGAAATTATTCTGTGCATTTGACCCATCACCCTTGATCACCCCCTGGGAGGTGAGGGGAGCAGTGGGCAGCAACGTTGGCCACGCCCGGGAATAATTTTTGGTGATTTAACCCCCAATTCCAACCCTTGATGCTGAGTGCCAAGCAGGGAGGTAATGGGTCCCATTTTTATAGTCTTTGGTATGACTCGGCCGGGGTTTGAACTCACAACCTACCGATCTCAGGGTAGGCATTGACCAGTTTGCAAACATCCACAAGTTCACGTTAACATTTTGGACACAATTCCCTATTCCGTCAACTGAAAGGATGTTTAAGGACGATGACATTGTTTAATGCCATCATTTTTAATGACTAACCGCATGTAACCCTAATAAAAAAAAAAAAAACAGATTGCACAAAGTACCTTTTAAGGTAATCTTCACAGAATTGATTAACGTGGACCCCGACTTAAACAAGTTGAAAAACGTATTCGGGTGTTACTATTTAGTGGTCAATTGTACGGAATATGTACTGTACTGTGCAATCTACTAATAAAAGTCTCAATTAATCAGAGGCAGGATGATGCCTATGTGAAAATGAATCCCACAATGCCAGGACAAATGTGTGTTGTGTTGAAGCAATGCAACCATCGTACCAGACACCGAGATTGTTGCACATCCAATTAATTATTCATTTTAAATTAAGTGTAAGCACACAGTGCTGCGGCAATGCACCCCTTCACTGGGGTCCTTCATAAAAGAAACACACAAACACATGCCGAACCTTCTGGTATAATTGTGATCTGAGGGATTAACTCTAGCAATAATAAAGCGCCACCGTGCATAGTTGGGAAAAAAAAGGTAAAATGACTTGAAATAATCCACAAAGACAAAGCCCCCCGGTAAACTTGCTCGATCATGAACGGGAACATACACAGGTCTAATGGAGAAGGTTACCTATTAAAGCAATGACAGAAACAAATACTCAATACTCAAAATGGTCCACAAGTCATCTCTTATTGCCAGGATCATGCATTCAATGTTTTATTTGTTGTCTTTGTGATGAAGGGTATGGTGGTGACAAAGGAACTTACTGTGATAAAAGGACAGTGTCTGTCTGTTCAGTACATTCAATAAATATTAGTTACATCTACAAGTTCATTTAAAAATCTAAATGATTAAGGACAAGTGGTAGAAAATTAATTGTTCATCTACTTTTATTTACTGTTAATATCTGCTTACTTTCTCTTTTAACATGTTCTATCTACACATCTGTTCAAATGTAATACTCACTTATTCTTCTGTTGTTTGATACTTCACATTAGTTTTGGATGATACCACATATTTGGGTATCGATCCGATACCAAGTAGTTACAGGATCATACATTGGCCATATGCAAAGTCCTCATGTGTCCAGGGACATCTTGCCTGAGTTTATAAACATAATGTAAATAAAATAAAAACAAACGAAAGAAGATGTTGTGATGCCAAAATCGACGTAACCATAGTAGTATCGACTAGATACGCTCCTGTACTTGGTATCATTACAGTGGATGTTAGGTGTAGATCCACCAATGGCGTTTGTTTACATCAGGGGTCCCCAAACTTTTTGACTCCGGGGCCGCATTGGGGTAAAACAATTTGGCTGGGGGCCGCGCTATATATATATATATATATATATATATATATATATATATATATATATATATATATATATATATATATATATATATATATGTATATATATATATACAGTATATATATATATATATATATATATATATATATATATATATATACAGTATATATATATATAAATATATATATATATATATATATATATATATATATATATATATATATATATATGTGTGTGTATATATATATATATATATATATTATATGTAAATGTGTGTGTGTGTATATATGTATATGTATATGTAAATGTGTATATATGTATATGTCTATGTATATATATATATATGTGTGTATTCATACATATATATTATATTATATTAATATATAATATAATATTATGTCAATTATGCTAATTGACTTTAAGAGCGCACTTGCTGCATGTCACGTTATCGATGGTAAAATGCATTTTTAGACAATATGATTTGCCTGAGTGGCTAGGAGATGGTAGAAAATGGACTAGTAAGGACAAATTTAAAAAATAATAATAATACCAAAAAAAAAACTTTTTTTTTTTTTTTTTTTAACTTGGGACTTCCCGCGGGCCGTAGTTTGGACGCTGGGGGGCCGTATCCGGCCCGCGGGCCGTAGTTTTGGGACCCCTGGTTTACATTGTCACGCTGGTGACAAGTACTAACTATTATTCTACTAACAAGTAGAATAATACTAGTTTTGACGAAATATTTCAGTGGGTCTGGGTAAGAATTTGTGAAGAATGGACTACCGTAAGTACGAAAGAGATAGAGATGATACGGTATTATCTGCTCACAGATGCTACCTGGTGGTTGTTTGCGCACACTGCAGCTATGCCTGGATAGTCCCACTCCTTAATGCTTCGGTCACACGCCGCATTCTCACAGGAATGTGGCAAAAAATAAAACGCAATATGTTACCGCCAAAGTCAGCGGCCAAATTAGGAGTCTTTGTAACATGTTTTAAAATTGTTCTATTATCATTTACATACAAAATAATACATAGTGGTATTTTATCGTGACTACAAAAGGCTGCAATATTTATCCCAATAAAGATTTTAGGCCCAATTGCACATCCTTAGAGTCAATCAATGTAGGTTTGACTTGAGTTTTCCCCGCGATAACGAGCACAATTAAAAGTCCATCAACGAGGAGTGTGAGAGTGATTATTATTAGCGAGTGGCTTTTTTAATTGAATTTGCCTCATTAAGCGCACATCAATATCCACACTCCTATTCTGCGCGAGTGTGACAACAGAATATACCAATAAATATGGATTTTTTTTCCCGTTGTAGTCTTTCTGTCACTTCATTCTTCCATTGCAATACCAAAATGGAGATCAAGCACCATGAATTTAAAACAAAATCGGGGGTAACACTTTAGTATGGGGAACATATTCTAAGTAACAAAGACTTAATTAACAGTTATTTGGACATTAGGGGAACATATTTTAAGTAACAAAGACTTAATTAAGAGTTATTTGGACACTAGGGGAACATATTCTAAGTAACAAAGAGTTATTTGGTTAGGGTTAGGGTTTGTTGTATAATAAGGCCATTAATTTTTGTAATTAAATTAAAGTACCAATGATTGTCACACACACACTAGGTGTGGCGAAATTATTCTCTGCATTTGACCCATCACCCTTTATCACCCCCTGGGAAGTGAGGGGAGCAGTGAGCAGCAGCGGTGGCCACGCCCGGGAATCACTTTTTTGTGATTTAACCCCCAATTCCAACCCTTGATGCTGAGTGCCAAGCAGGGAGGTAATGGCTCCCATTTTTATAGTCTTTGGTATGACTCGGCCGGGGTTAGAGCAGACCTGGGCAAATTAAGGTCCGCTGGACATTCCCAAATATTTTTTTTAGATCTTTAAGATGGAAAGTGTAGCTGCCATTATGATGTGCAGTAACGTTTTCTAATGACTGCAAGTCTTCAACTATACTAAGTATTTCAATGGTTGGAATCTGCGCTTATGGCTGATATACCAGTTACTATGGTCATCTAATTAGTTACTATGGTCATCTAATTAGCTACTATGGTAATCTACGTCACAGCAGCTCAGACGAGGCACCAAGCAGTGTGGGCGGGAAGCGTTTCCACAGAGATTTTCACAACAAAGTTCTAAAGCTTAGTGATATATCAGATTGTAGGTGGGTTTATTTTGTACCCTTCACATTCATATTTCACTGTTTGTTGCATTTTTGTTGCATTTCACTTGATTGTAAAATATGTCAATCGAAAGGGGGTGTGACGTTCATATTTTGTCAATATTCAGTGTTTTATCGTTCATAGAAAAATTTAAAATTCCATTACGTTTTGTAAAGTTTGTCATGAAGTTTTTAGCATTCAATCAGACATTATTGTGAGGTTTTGTATTAGTGTTCCTAAAAATAGATATACCGGCCCCCAGACACATTTTTTTCTCTAAATGTGGCCCCCGAGTCAAAATAATTGCCCAGGCCTGGGTTAGAGGGTTAGGGTTAGGGTTTGTTGTATAATAAGGCCATTCATTTTTTTTTATTAAATTAAAGTACCCCTGATTGTCACACACACACTAGGTGTGGCGAAATTATTCTCTGCATTTGACCCATCACCCTTGATCACGCCCTGGGAGGTGAGGGGAGCAGTCAGCAGCAACCCTTGATGCTGAGTGCCAAGCAGGGAGGCAATGGGTCCCATTTTTATAGTCTTTGGTATGACTCGGTCGGGGTTTGAACTCACAACCCACCGATCTCAGGGCGGACACTCTAACCACTAGGCCACCGAGTAGGTGAAGAATAAGGCATTAACAAGTACTTAATTATGACTAATTAAGAGCCAATATGTTACTAATTTGCATGTTAATAAGCAACTAATTAATGGTGAATATGTTCCCCATGCTAAAGTGATACCAAAATCGGTTACGTAATCCCCCAAAAACGAGCGCTGACAAAGCGTTGCATTTATGTGTGCACACGCAGACCCGGATCATTAAGTCGTAAAATGTGAATTATACAGCTTAGTGCATAAACACAACCAGCACTGGGCGGCAAAAAGAGACGAGGGCGTTGTTGGTAATAAATGTGAGGGGAAATTAAATACGGCACAAGAGGAAGAAAGTTAGTGTGCAGAGTAGGGAGGATGCATGAGTAGATATCATGCATAAAGGGGGGGGGGAGAATGAGGACGTGGGTGATGACGTCAAGAGTGGTGGTGATGCAGGTTGATGGGGGGGGAGATGGTAACTGGTTGAAGGGAGGTATGGAGGCGAAAGTAGTTCAGGAATAGATGAAGGCACAAGGCGTGGGTGGGCGCAACCGGGCCTGATAAACAGCCAAGAATAGAGCGTTAATTAATAGTCCAAAAAAAACCGCTGGAGACGCAAGTGCACTGAGAGGAAATAAAGTGATGGCTTCCTCATCTTGTAAGGAAATAGCCGTAGAGGAAAGCATTAGTATGACACTATAATACTGTATTAATCAGGGGTGTATCGGTACAAGTATTCCATGCACTGCACATTCTTAATCTGTATTTTATGTAATCATTGTGCTGCTACACTGCAAAAAGTCAGTGTTCAAAAACAAGAAGAAAAAAATACAAAAATGAGGGGTATTTTATTTGAATTAAGCAAAATTATCAGCCAATAGAACAAGAAAATTTGGCTTGTCAAGATTTTCCAAAACAAGTAAAATTAGCTAACTTCAATGAACCCAAAAATACCTTAAAATAAGTATATTCTCATTAATAACAAGTGCACTTTTCTTGGTAGAAAAAAAAATTGACCTTTTTGCTCAATATGTTAAAAAATATTCTTAAATGAAGTAAATG
Organism: Entelurus aequoreus; assembly: GCF_033978785.1. NCBI lineage: Eukaryota > Metazoa > Chordata > Actinopteri > Syngnathiformes > Syngnathidae > Entelurus > Entelurus aequoreus. Next base: position 45,103,135 of record NC_084747.1, on the reverse strand, counting down.
CTAGTGCCATTATCTTGACATAATGATATGCGCTCGGCATTACATTTCTTGAAACCAGCAAACTTATACTAAAAACTGATTTATTGTTCTTAATGGAAAGGCAACAAAGCAACCGCTTGTTACTCTCGGGGTCTCCTAGCCGCTCAGGCAAATCATATGGTCTAAAAATACATTTTTCCATCGATAACATGACATCATCGCGCCAAGTGCGTGCTCTTTCAGTCAATTAGTGCGCATATATACAGCCCGGCCCCCGGCCACATTTTTTTTATTGTAATTTAGAGGAATTTATCTGAATGTGCATGAACTATTTCTGTTCAAAATTGTTTGAAATGTTAAATGTTTAAATATGAACTGTCAATTTACTGTACTGTGCCAACTGTACTACTACTGTATATGAGTATGTGTTTTCTATTGTTTCATTGAAAATAAAACAGCAAAGTCCATTTGGCTGTTATCCGTTTTAGTTATGAGACACAATTGTGTCAAAGTCATGATTTTTTTTTTCATGCTTGAAATATGAAATTATTACTTTAAAAAAGTAGTTTTATACTTGTGAGTGTTGATGACACAGCTTTGCATCAGTTGATATTCTAGTTTCAAGCATGTAATACTCAGTATAGGTCATAAAAACAAGCTGTAATATCTTACTAAGATCATTTAGGACCAAAACCCTTAAAACAAGTAAAACACTCTATGACATAAAATCTGCTTAGTGAGAAGAATGATCTTATAAGACAGAAAATAAGCAAATATCACACTTATTTGAGATATTTAATCTTACTTAGATTTCACTTTTTGCAATGTATGATGTGGCCAATGTGTACCTTGCCCAGGCACTACAGTTGAAAATGAGCCCTACAGCAAACACCCACACATCTACAGGAATGCCAATAAATGCGTGCTGTCCCTGTATTAAATACATCAATTAATTCGAATTCAGTACCGAACGTTCACGGGTGTACCGAGTTTAGCAATAGTATGCATGAAGTCTAGTCAAGGAAACGAATTGGCTCGTGAAAATGCCAAGAAGAAGCCCGAGCTTGAAAACCCTCTTCCGTCGTTACATGGTGTAATGATAAGTGTAACATAAGTCAAACATAAGAGATATGTGTAGACTGCAATATGATGGCAATATGACTCAAGTAAACAACACCAACATTTTACATGTTCTATTGGAAATATGGAACATTACACACGGCACTCAAAAATCTATCGAAATGTTTTAGTACGACTTTGGTAAGCTATGAAGCCGCACCGCTCGATGTGCTTCAACATACGAGTATTATTATGGTGTGTGTATAAGGTAAGACATATTATCTGGCATTTTGTTTAGCAATATTATGCAAAAGCAACTTTTCTTATCTTCTGGTACCTGCTGATCTGTATTTGGGATCTGCATAAATCCTGAAATATTGCATGGGTCCGCCTTTGTAGTCGGTAGTGACACCGTAGTCGATAAGCTTCTTCTTTTCCTCTATCTTCTTGTTATGGGACATTCATCCTCCGCTGTTGCCATTTCTAATATAAAGTAGTGTAAAGTTCTTACTTATATCTGTCAGTAAACTCACCATGAAAGCGCTAAAACATACCGGTGTAGTGAGTCTACATTATTCACCCAAGGAACTTTAGTTATTAGAGAGTTCCGGACGGACGGTTTTTCAGGTGTTGTTGTTTCCGGATGAGGAGATGCTGCTCCGTTATTGATTGAAGTAAAGTCTGAATGTCATTAAAACAGTTAGCTCCATCTTTTGACACTTCTTCCACTCACGTCCTTGCACGCTACACCGCTACAACAAAGATGACGGGGAAAAGACGCTGTCGAAGGTGAACCACGTAAATAAGACCGCCCACAAAATGGCACATCCTGAAAGCGGCTTGAAGATGATCTGTAAAACATAATCTATGCAACATTTTGACCAAAGAACCACCCTTACATGTTATGTAGACCACAGGGAAGTGTTTTACATTTAGAAAAATAATAATAATAATATGACTCCTTTAATGCGCCCTATAATCCGGTGCACCTTATGGTCCGGAAAATACGGTACATGTCCTTTGAAACTGACTTTGAAACAACATTGCAAAATGTGTAAATTGAGACATCGTTGATGTCCAACGTTGGATCCGCGTTGTTGTTTGGGAAATGACCAAACTTCAGTGGTCAAATCAACGTCACAACCTGACATTGAATAAATGTCGCGAAAAAAAAACGTTGTTTCAACGTTGTACTTGCGTTGTAGAATTTCGGTTGGAAAATGACCAAAATTCAATGGTCAAATCAACGCCAGAACCCGACATTGATCAAACTTCGTGAAAAAGCATGTTGTTTCAACGTTAGGTTTGAGTTGCTCAACGTCAGGACCTAATTCAAGTCTCTACGTTGTTTTAATGTCTTGCGCCTGCTGGGATACTCGTTAAATAAAACCTCTGCCTTCTTTTTAATGAATACTTGGACCCACTACGCTTTTGTAGTTTAATGTTGGTCATTATGGTGGTATTTGGAGAGCTCAGCGTTTTATGCGGTAGTACTCTCTATTAACTACAGTTTCTTGGGTGAATAATGTAAACTCACTACACCGGTATGTTTTAGCGCTTTCATGGCGAATTTACTGACAGATATAAGTAAGAACTTTACACTACTTTATATTATAAATGGCAACAGCGGAGGATGAATGTCACAGAACAAGAAGTTAGAGGAAAAGAAGAAGCTTATCGACTACGGTGTCACCACCGACTACAAAGGCGGACGCGTGCAATATTTCAGGATTCATGCAGATCCCAAATGCAGATCAGCAGGTACCAGAAGGTAAGAAAAGTTAATTTTGCATAATATTGCGAAACAAAACGCCAGATAATATGTCTTACCTTATACACACACCATAATAATACTCGTATGTTGGTAAGTGGCTTCATAGCTTACCAAAGTCGTACTAAAACATTTCGATAAGATTTTTGAGCGCCGTGTGTACTGTTCTATATTTTCAATGGAACATATAAAATGTTGGTGTTGTTTACTTGAGTCATATTGCCATCATATTGCAGTCTACACGTAACTCTTATGTTTGACTTATGTTACACATATCATTACACCATGTACCAAATAAAATTGATTTGAGGGCGGTAAGCAAAACCAGAATTATTCCGTACTTTAGGCGCACCGGGTTATAAGGCGCTGTGGAAGTCTCGCTCCTCCAGGTTCCTTGGACCACCAATGACGGACATGACAGCCTCGTTCATCTTGCGAACAATGATTTATTTTGCAATAAATGTTCTTTTTGTTCTTTTTCAGTCCTTTCTGTCCTCTCGGTCTCACTCTCTTTCGTGCTCGTTTTGGCCTTCCACCATCAACCACTCCCCCTCTCCTTCCCGACTGCTGCCTTTAACAGAGCGACAGGTGATCAGACAAACACTCTCAGCTGTGTCATCTACGCACGTTATAAGGCGCACTGTCGAGTTTTGAGGGGAAAAAAAAGATTTTATAGCCCGGAAAAAACGGTATGAATAATCAACGTTGTACCAATGTCTTCTGCCTGCTGGGATACGTAATATTGTTGGCCACTGTAGCATTACACACAGTTTGAACGGTAACACTGTCTTTGAATATAGGAAAATAAATAAAACACTGTACTTAATTCAACTGATGCTTTGGCGTACCACTAGATCAGGGGTCGGCAACCCAAAATGTTGAAAGAGCCATATTGGACCAAAAATACAAAAACAAATCTGTCTGGAGCCGCAAAAAATTAAAAGCCATATTACATACAGATAGTGTGTCATGAGATATAAATTGAATTAAGATGACTTAAAGGAAACCAAATGACCTCAAATATAGCTACAAATGAGGCATAATGATGCAATATGTACATATAGCTAGCCTAAATAGCATGTTAGCATCGATTAGCTAGCATTAATGCAGTGACCAAATATGTCTGATTAGCACTCCACACAAGTCAATAACATCAACAAAACTCACCTTTGTGCTCTCATGCACAACGTTAACAGTGTGGTGGACAAAATGAGACGGAAAAAGAAGTGGCATAAAACACGTCCTAGAAAGTCGGAGAAAGTTATACATTTAAACAAACTGCGGTGAGTTCAAGGACCGCCAAAATTAGTCGGACAAAACGGCGCTCGCCAAATACTCGAATCAGTGAGGCATGTTTAATATAAACAGTGTGCTTTATAACAATTAGGGAGGTTTGTGTCATGTTTGTCCTCCTACAGAAACCATATTAAAACAAAAAATATATTTTTTCCCCTCATCTTTTTCCATTTTTCATACATTTTTGAAAAAGCTCCAGAGAGCCACTAGGGCGGCGCTAAAGAGCCGCATGCGGCTCTAGAGCCGCGGGTTGCCGACCCCTGCACTAGATGTACACGTACCACAGTTCGACATTACACCATGTACCAAATAAAATTGCTTCGAGGGCGGTTAGCAAAACCAGAATTATTATGTACTTTAGGCGCACCGGGTTATAAGGCGTACTGTCGAGTTTTGAGAGAAAAAAAAAAAAGGATTTTAAGTGCGCCTTATAGTCTGGAAAATACGGTATATATATAATCAACGTTGTGCCAATGTCTTCTGCCTGCTGGGATACTTCATATTTTTAGCCACTGTAACATTACGCACAGTTTGAACGGTAACACTGTGTTTGAATACAATAAAATAAAACACTGTACTTTAAGCAACTGATGCTTTGGCGTACCGATAGAGGTACACGTACCACAGTTTAAAAATCCCTGCTTTACACAAATGTGTATCCAATTTTGTTCCATTACCGTGCCAAAAATGACCCGTGACTAGGGATGTCCGATAATATCGGACTGCCGATATTATCGGCCGATAAATGCTTTAAAATGTAATATCGGAAATGATCGGTATCAGTTTCAAAATTATCGGTATCGGTTTCAAAAAGTAAAATTGATGACTTTTTAAAACGCCGCTGTGTACACGGACGTAGGGAGAAGTACAGAGTGCCAATAAACCTTAACCTTAACCATAAACCCAGTCACATAATATCTACGGCTTTTCACACACACAAGTGAATGCAAGCATACTTGGTCAACAGCCATACAGGTCACACTGAGGGTGGCCGTATAAACAACTTTAACACTGTTACAAATATGCGCCACACTGTGAACCCACACCAAACAAGGATGACAAATACATTTCGGGAGAACATCCGCACCGTAACACAACATAAACACAACAGAACAAATACCCAGAACCCCTTGCAGCACTAACTCTTCCAGGACGCTACAATATACACCCCCACGCCCCCCACCCCGCCCACGTCAACCTCCTCATGCTCTCTCAGGGAGAGCATGTCCCAAATTCCAAGCTGCTGTTTTGAGGCATGTTAAAAAAAAATAACGCACAGTGCCATGTTGGCATTTTTTTCCCCCATAACTTGAGTTGATTTATTCTGGAAAACCTTGTGACATTGTTTAATGCATCCAGCGGGGCATCACAACAAAATTAGGCATAATAATGTGTTAATTCCACGACTGTATATATCGGTATCGGTTGATATCGGAATCGGTAACTAAGAGTTGGACAATATCGGAATATCGGCAAAAAAAAGCCATTATCGGACATCTCTACCCATGACCTTAAACGAGAGAAATCCTTATTATTGCGTACCATAACACCCCTAATTAAAATCTAAATAAAGGAGGATTTAGCACACTATTAATCCCATAAATGTACTAAAAGTTTTCCAACAGGTGCACACACACACACACACACACACACACACACACACACACACACACACACACACACACACACACACACACACACACACACACACACACACACACACACACACACACACACACACACACACACACACACACACACAAATGGTCGGTCCTCACCATGTGTGTGCAACAGTGAAGCGCCTCTGCTTGTGGTTGTTGTTGTTGAGCAGCATGCGGCGAAGCAACCGCGGCGAGTTGCGGGGGGACAGGCGGGGGGAGATGGAGGAGGGCGAGCGCCGGTGTCCGCGGGGCCTTTCCGGGTGCAGCAGGTTCTCCCGCAGGATCTTCACCAGGTCCTCGTTCAGGCCCGAGTGCTTCGGCATGGGGGGCACGGCCAGGGTGTCCTGGTGCGTCACCCCCATGGCTGCCTGCTGGGCCATGCCTCCTCCCAGGCACCAGTACTACCCACCAGTAGCGGTCCAACAGAGCAGGACTAGAAAGAATAAATTCCCTTAGTGCAGTTAGTCCGCTTTTTCTTCACGAAATGTGCCAAAATTCCTTTGGATGGTAAATTCAACCAATAATAGAAGAAAAAAAAATAAAAAATCCCTGCTTGTCCTCGTCAAATAAGGGCTGCTGCCTTTGTCTGCACCAGCACCCTGGATGTCTGCTGGCTGTGTGTGAGAGCACACAAGAAGATGAGGGGACGATGGAGAGAAGGCGGGAGGCAAGCAAAAAAAAAAAAAAAAAAAAAAAAAAAAAAAAAAAAAAAAAAAGGGGGGGTTGTTCTGTCCAGTGAATGTCAAGCTGGCAGGAGTGAAAGTGAATCAATGTGTGCCCTGAAAAGAGCCCGGCATTGTTTATGGTGAAAGCCAACTGGACCAGTACATAGACCCGGCGCGGCTTGTTGGGAATTCTGCACCATCCGATCCCAGCCATTCATCCATCCTCTCCTCCACACACCCTCCCGCCGACAACAATGACTGCTGACTGCAGCCCGTTTGCCAGTGACTGATCCTTTGGAAGCTGCGCACAGCCAGCGTGTGTCGGAGTGTGTGTTTGATAAAGGGTAAAAAAAAAATAAAAATGCTGGAATCTTGTGTGTGAGAGAGAGAGAGAGAGAGAGAGAGAGAGAGAGAGAGAGAGAGAGAGAGAGAGAGAGAGGAGTCACGAGCATTTCACTGCGGTGCTCTGCAAAAAGTCAGTGTTCAAAAACAAAAAAAAATTAGGGGTATTTTTATTTGAATTAAGCAAAATTATCTGCCAATAGAACAAGAAAATTCGGCTTGTCAAGACTTTCCAAAACAAGTAAAATTAGCTAACCTCAACGAACCCAAAAATACCTTAAAATAAGTATATTCTCACTAATAACAAGTGCACTTTTCTTGGTAGAAAAAAATAAGAGACCTTTTCGCTCAATATGTTGAAAAATATTCTTAAATGAAGTAAATGCTAGTGCCGTTATCTTGACATAATGATATGCGCTCGGCATCATGATTTTTTTTTTCATGCTTGAAGAAAGAAATTATTACTTTAAGAAAGTAGTTCTATACTTGCGAGTGTTGATGACACAGCTTTGCAACACTTGATATTCTAATTTCAAGCATGTTTTACTCAATATAGGTCATCAGATCTCAGCAACAAGCTGTAATATCTTACTGAGATCATTTAGGACCAAAACCCTTAAAATAAGTAAAACACTCTAACATAAAATCTGCTTAGTGAGAAGAATTATCTTATCAGACGGAAAATAAGCAAATATCACCCTTATTTGAGATATTGAATCTTACTTAGATTTCAGTTTTTGCAGTGTGCTGAAAGCACACATTAGTTAGCCTCCACCAATGCTATCGTACAAAGTCATAATTTAACTTGCATACTACGCAAATATGACATTATTATTACGATATTATTGGCAGATAAATGCTTTAAAATGTAATATCGGAAATGATCGGTATCAGTTTCAAAAAGTACAATTTATGACATTTTAAAACGCGGCTGTGTACACGGACGTAGGGAGAAGTACAGAGCGCCAATAAACCTTAAAGGCACAGCCTTTGCGTGCCGGCCCAGTCACATAATATCTACGGCTTTTCACACACACAAGTGAATGCAAACCATACTTGGTCAACAGCCATACAGGTCACACTGAGGGTGGCCGTATAAACAACTTTAACACTGTTAGAAATATGCGCCACACTGTGAACCCACACCAAACAAGAATGACAAACACATTTCGGGAGAACATGCGCACCGTAACACAACATAAACACAACCGAACACGAATACCTGAATTGATTAACGTGGACCCCGACTTAAACAAGTTGAAAAACTTATTCGGGTGTTACCATTTAGTGGTCAATTGTACGGAATATGCACTGTACTGTGCAATCTACTAATAAAGGTTTCAATCAATCAATCAATCAACAAATACCCAGAACCCCTTGCAGCACTAACTCTTCTGGGACGCTACAATATACACCCCCCGCTAACCCCGCCCACTTCAACCTACTCATGCTCTCTCAGGGAGAACATGTCCCAAATTCCAAGCTGCTGTTTTGAGGCATGTTAAAAAAAATAATGCACTTTGTGACTTCAATAATAAATATGGCAGTGCCATGTTGGCACTTTTTTCCATAACTTGAGTTGCTTTATTTTGGAAAACCTTTAATGCATCCAGCGGCGCATCACAACAAAATTAGGCATAACAATGTGTTAATTCCACGACTGTATGTATCGGTATCGGTTGATATCGGAATTGGTAATTAAGAGTTGGACAATATCGGAATATCTGCAAAAAAAAAGCCATTATCGGACATCTCTAATATAAAATCACCAAAATAATTCCCGAGCGCGGCCACCGCTGCTGCTCACTGCTCCCCTCGCCTCCCAGGGGTTGGAACAAAGGTCAAATGCAGAGGGTAATTTCACCACACCTAGTGTGTGTGTGTGTGTGTGTGTGTGACTACCAGTGGTACTTTAACTTTAACTATCGAGTATTGATTCGCGTCAAATGTGTTGCTTTATTGCCCGTGACGTTGCATCCGGTTGCAGACTAAGCATCGGCTCAAACACTTGGTGAGGAAACGAACACTCAAGCAGCACTCAGAGTGGACTCAGAACAAACTTCCACTAGGCAATGTTGCAATTGCCTGATAGAAAACACTGGAAATCAATTCATGACAAAATACAGTACAGGCCAAAAGTTTGGAGACAGCTTCTCATTCAATGCGTTTTCTTTATGTTCATGACTATTTACATTGTAGATTGTCACTGAAGGCATCAAAACTATGAATGTGGAGTTGTGGACCTAACAAAGGTGAAATAACTGAAAACATGTTTTATATTCTAGTTTCTTCAAAATAGCCACCCTTTGCTCTGATTACTGTTTTGCACACTCTTGGCATTCTCTCGATGAGCTTCAAGAGGTAGTCACCCGGAAGGGTTTTCACTTCACAGGTGTCGTATAGTTTTGATGCCTTCAGTGACAATCTACAATGTAAATAGTCATGAAAATAAAGAAAACACATTTAAATGAGAAGGTGTGTCCAAACTTTTGGCCCGCACTGTATATATATATGTACTGTATATATATATGTACTGTATATGTACTGTATATATATATATGTACTGTATATATATATGTACTGTATATACATAACAGCAACACAAGGAGCAGCAGTCACATACAGGGCCGTAACAAGGATTTGACAAATGCTAAGGTCAAAGATTGATTGTCCAAGAGAAGCTTTGACATTCTGAAATCATGCGTATCGCAGCACCACATAAATAATACAAGCTTTCATTGAGGTAGAACTATCATATATTACCTAACATCTTTGACAATCAGCATGATTTTTGAACCTAAGACCTTCTGCTTTGCATAAAACCTACGAATGACGGCTGCCAAAGAGCTACCGAAACTGAAGGCATTATTCTTTTCCTCTTTGTTCCGGAGGACACGACGTCCACAGTTTCCAAAAACAATTTGAAATGTTGACTCGTGCCAACATGGCACTGCCATATTTATTATTGAAGTCACAAAGTGCATTATTTTTTTTTAACATGCCTCAAAACAGCAGCTTGAGGAGGTTGAGGTGGGCGGGGTTGGGGGGGCGGGTTTGAGGTGTAGGGGGAGGGGGGTAGCGGGTAGCGGGAGTGTATATTGTAGCGTCCCGGAAGAGTTAGCGCTGCAAGGGGTTCTGGGTATTTGTTCTGTTGTGTTCATGTTGGATGTTCTCCCGAAATGTGTTTGTCATTCTTGTTTGGTGTGGGTTCACAGTGTGGCGCATATTTGTAACAGCGTTAAAGTTGTTTATACGTCCACCCTCAGTGTGACCTGTATGGCTGTTGATCAAGTATGCATTGCATTCACTTGTGTGTGTGAAAAGCCGTAGATATTATGTGACTGGGCCGGCACGCAAAGGCAGTGCCTTTAAGGTTTATTGGCGCTCTGTACTTCTCCCTACGCCCGTGTACACAGCGGCGTTTAAAAAGTCATACATTTTACTTTTTGAAACCGATACCGATATTTATGAAACCGATACCGATAATTTCCGATATTACTTTTTAAAGCATTTATCGTCCGATAATATCGGACTGACAATATTATCGGACATCCCTAATTGTAGCTTTATTATGCAGTAGTCCAGGGGTGTCAAACGTACGGCCCGCGGGCCGGATCAGGCCCGCGAACAGGTTTTATCCGGCCCGTGGGATGAGTTTGCTAAGTATAAAAATGAACGGAAATTTTTGAATGAAAGAAACTGCTGTTCTAAATGTGTCCACTAGATGTCACAATAGCAATTTTTTAAATCTTTGTAGATGATGCTACATATGTACAAAATAAACCACATCAGTCGAGGAAAATGAGCAAACTACATAAATAACATCCTGTAATTTGATTTTAATATAATTTTTTTATCTTGATAGATTGAAACTTAACACCAATGAGTTATCACTCTCATTATCACATTTATTCAAAAAGTATAAATAACAACAAATGAAGATAGAATACTATTAACCGCAACATGTAAGTGTAAAAAAACAACAACATTGTTATTTGTACAATTTCAGAATGTGCTTGTTCTATTTTTAAACAAAAAAAACCAATGTGAAGTTGTCTTTATTTTTAAGTTATCATGCCGTGATCTTACCAGTCCGGCCCACTTGGGAGTAGATTTTTCTCCATGTGGCCCCCCATCTAAAATGAGTTTGACACCCCTGCAGTAGTCTGTAGTCGCAATCCCCCCAAATACAACGCCTCCTAGTGGCCGTGAGTGTCACATGAGTGAAAATGGGGCAATTTGATTGGACGCTTATAAGAGCGTAATGACACGCCAAAATAACTATTTGGTACGTACGTCGGTAGAGGGTGATTTTTTTTGTTGTTGTCAGTTTTTTGTCAGTTTTAAATTTCCGGCTTCTCCTTGTTACTATTGTTAGCCATGAATCCCACAAAAAAAAAAAAAGTCTGGGCTTAGTGCAGGGGTGTCAAACTCATTTTGGATCGGGGGCCACATGGAGAAAAATCTACTCCTAAGTGGGCACGATAACTTAAAAATAAAGACAACTTCAGATTGTTTTCTTTGTTTAAAAATGGAACAAGCACATTCTGAAAATATACAAATCATAATGTTGTTGTTTTTTACATGTAGCGGTTAATAGTATTCGATCTTTATTTGTCGTTATTTATACTTTGTGAATAAATCATGTGATAATGTTGACTAGTCAACACATTGGTGTTCATTTTCAATCTATTAAGATAAAAAAAATATATCAAAATCAAATTACAGGATGTTATTTATGTAGTTTGATCATTTACTTTATTTTGTACATATGTAGCATCGTCTACAAAGATACAAATAATTGCTATTGCGACATCTAGTGGACACATTTAGAACAGCAGTTTCTTTCATTCAAAAATTTCATTTAATTTTTATACTTAGCAAACTCATCCCGCGGGCCGGATAAAACCTGTTCGCGGGCCTGATCCGGCCCTCGGGCCGTACGTTTGACATCCCTGGCTTAGTGTGCTGCTTAGTAATCTTATTTTAGATGCTTTTTAAAAAATAAAATAAAAAATCAGCTGTGTAAGTAAGCGCTTGTTTGCCAATTATTCCAGTCCAAGGGTTCTACAGAGAATTAGAATAAATGTACTGCTATGTTACATCATGGAATGCTGATGAAGCGCAAGCGGTGACACATTCAAGCAGTGACAGCTTGCATTCTCGCGTCTCGGCCATCATTCTGCCTCTCTCTCCTCCATCCCTTTCTGCCGCTTCTGCGCCTTTGCCTCTGACCTTTTTCTTTCGCAAAAGATTTTACTCAGCCCCGCCCCGCCAACGCACAGGCAACCACGTGCATCGCCGCCGACCCCCCCGGTTACCAGGGGCAACGAAGATGGAGAGGGACAAGTGGATTCGTCCAAAAAATAAAAATCTGCGGGAACAAAAGAGAGGGCGTGCGGGTGTGTGTGTGCGTGTGTGGTGGTGTGGGGGGTGGTTAGAAGAAAACACACACGCACACCCAAAAACCCTGCTTTAAGATGTACAAATCTATTAAAAGCATCCTTGCTATTGCCATGGCAACCCCACATCACCTAATTTGGTGCTATATAACAGTGATTCTCAAACTGTGGTACGCGTACAACTCGTGGTACACGGGCTCCATCTAGTGCGGGGTACAGAAACCCGCGGCTCTTCAGCGCCGCCCTAGTGGCTCCCTGGACCTCTTTCAGAGATGTGTGAAAATGGAAAAAGATGAGGAAAAAAAATAAAACAAAAATTTGTTTTAATATATTTTCTGTAGGACAACAAACATGACACAAACCTTCCTATTTGTTAGAAACCCCACAGTTTATATTAAACATGCTTCACTGATGAGGGTATTTGGCAAGCACCGTTTTGTCCTACTAATTTCAGTGATCCTTGAACTCATCGTAGTTTGTTTACATGTAAAACTTTCGCCGATGCTGCCACAGAAAGACGTGTTTTATGCCACTCCTTCTTTGTCTCATTTTGTCCACCAAACGTTTTATACTGTGTATGAATGCACAAAGGTGAGTTTGGTTGGTATTATTGACTCGGAGTGCTAATCAGGTATATTTGGTCACTGCATGACAGACAGCAAGCTAATCGATGCATACTTGCTATTGCCATGGCAACCCCACATCACCTAATTTGGTGCTATATAACAGGGATTCTCAAACTGTGGTACACGGGCTCCATCTAGTGCGGGGGTCAGCAAACTCGCAGCTCTTTAGCGCCACCCTAGTGGCTCCCTGGACCTCTTTTAGAGATGTGTGAAAATGGAAAAAGATGAAAAAAAAAAAAGTACATTTTTTGTTTTAACATATTTTCTGTAGGACAACAAACATGACACAAACCTTCCTATTTGTTAGAAACCCCACAGTTTATATTACACATGCTTCACTGATGAGAGTATTTGGCAAGCACCGTTTTGTCCTACTCATTTCAGTGATCCTTGAACTCATCGTAGTTTGTTTACATGTAAAACTTTCGCCGATGCTGCCACAGAAAGACGTGTTTTATGCCACTCCTTCTTCGTCTAATTTTGTCCACCAAACGTTTTATACTGTGTATGAATGCACAAAGGTGAGTTTGGTTGGTATTATTGACTCGGAGTGCTAATAAGGTATATTTGGTCACTGCATGACAGCAAGCTAATCGATGCATACTTGCTATTGCCATGGCAACCCCACATCACCTAATTTGGTGCTATATAACAGGGATTCTCAAACTGTGGTACACGGGCTCCATCTAGTGCGGGGGTCAGCAAACTCGCAGCTCTTTAGCGCCACCCTAGTGGCTCCCTGGACCTCTTTTAGAGATGTGTGAAAATGGAAAAAGATGAAAAAAAAATATGTACATTTTTTGTTTTAACATATTTTCTGTAGGACAACAAACATGACACAAACCTTCCTATTTGTTAGAAACCCCACAGTTTATATTACACATGCTTCACTGATGAGAGTATTTGGCAAGCACCGTTTTGTCCTACTAATTTCAGTGATCCTTGAACTCATCGTTGTTTGTTTACATGTACAACTTTCTCCGATGCTGCTACAGAAAGACATGTTTTATAACACTCCTTCTTTGTCTCATTTTGTCCACCAAACGTTTTATACTGTGCGTGAATGCACAAAGGTCAGTTTTGTTGTATATTATTGACTTTGTTGGAGTGCTAATAAGGTATATTTGGTCACTGCATGACGGCAAGCTAATCGATGCATCCTTGCTATTGCCATGGCAACCCCACATCACCTAATTTGGTGCTATATAACAGTGATTCTCAAACTGTGGTACGCGTACAACTCGTGGTACACGGGCTCCATCTAGTGCGGGGGTCAGCAACCCGCGGCTCTTTAGCGCCGCCCTAGTGGCTCCCTGGACCTCTTTTAGAGATGTGTTAAAATGGAAAAAGATGAGGAAAAAATATTTTATTTTTGGTTTTAATATATTTTCTGTAGGAGGACAAACATGACACAAAACCTTCCTATTTGTTAGAAACCTCACAGTTTATATTAAACATGCTTCACTGATGAGAGTATTTGGCAAGCACCGTTTTGTCCTACTAATTTCAGCGATCCTTGAACTCATCGTAGTTTGTTTACATGTACGACTTTCTCCGATGCTGCTACAGAAAGACGTGTTTTATGCCACTCCTTCTTTGTCTCATTTTGTCCACCAAACGTTTTATACTGTGCGTGAATGCACAAAGGTCAGTTTTGTTGTATATTATTGACTTTGTTGGAGTGCTAATAAGGTATATTTGGTCACTGCATGACGGCAAGCTAATCGATGCATCCTTGCTATTGCCATGGCAACCCCACATCACCTAATTTGGTGCTATATAACAGTGATTCTCAAACTGTGGTACGCGTACAACTCGTGGTACACGGGCTCCATCTAGTGCGGGGGTCAGCAACCCGCGGCTCTTTAGCGCCGCCCTAGTGGCTCCCTGGACCTCTTTTAGAGATGTGTTGAAATGGAAAAAGATGAGGAAAAAATATTTTATTTTTGGTTTGAATATATTTTCTCTAGGAGGACAAACATGACACAAAACCTTCCTATTTGTTAGAAACCTCACAGTTTATATTAAACATGCTTCACTGATGAGAGTATTTGGCAAGCACCGTTTTGTCCTACTAATTTCAGCGATCCTTGAACTCATCGTAGTTTGTTTACATGTACGACTTTCTCCGATGCTGCTACAGAAAGACGTGTTTTATGCCACTCCTTCTTTGTCTCATTTTGTCCACCAAACGTTTTATACTGTGCGTGAATGCACAAAGGTCAGTTTTGTTGTATATTATTGACTTTGTTGGAGTGCTAATAAGGTATATTTGGTCACTGCATGACGGCAAGCTAATTGATGCATCCTTGCTATTGCCATGGCAACCCCACATCACCTAATTTGGTGCTATATAACAGTGATTCTCAAACTGTGGTACGCGTACAACTAGTGGTACACGGGCTCCATCTAGTGCAGGGGTCAGCAACCCGCGGCTCTTTAGCGCCGCCCTAGTGGCTCCCTGTGTCTCTTTTAGAGATGTGTGAAAATGGAAAAAGATGAGGAAAAAAAAATTTTTTTTTTGTTTTAATATATTTTTTGTAGGAGAACAAACATGACACAAACCTTCCTATTTGTTAGAACCCCCACAGTTTATATTATAGAGGTTTATTTAAAATAGGGACAGATACAAAAACATAGACATCTGAAACAGTTATCCAATGTATGCATCGTAGTGTTTGTAGCCAAAGCTAATTCACAACACTTGTCCCCAACAACAACAACAACAACACAGATCCAACATCATTAAAATAGGAAAATAAAAAAATAGAATGAGTCGATAATAATGATAATAATGTTTACACAGTCACCTTCAGGGGACCTCTGACGGTATGGGGACAAAAAAAACAGGTCCCCTAAAGGGAAACCTTTTAAAATGATAGTCAGATCCATTCTATATGCTTCTATATATGGTAGTTGGAGTTGCAGACAACTTCATTACTGCTAAATAGCAGTTTTCAGTAATGTCACAGAAAATGCAGGATTTGCTTTAACATTTAAGTGGTGAAACTTCCTACAAGAGGACAGCTGTAGTGCTGTATTCTAAGGATCATGTCATATTTAATTTGAACTTTTTTAAATTTATTTTTATTTATTTATTTTTTGAAATGGTCCTCAGTAGTCACGTACAAATTTGTGTGAATTATGCAAAAATATTTAAATTTGGTCCCCCATCAACCATATTAACTCTTTTTCCCCAGGGTCCCCAGTAAGAATGACCAGCACATTACTTCATCAATCCAGAGATTTAAAGACGTGTATGAGCTAACTGGGCAGTGGCCATTTTACCTCATTTTTTTGTATGCCTCCACAACCTGTAGAAAGGGTGGTCCCCACAAGTCATGATCAAAAACTTGGTCCCCATTCCAAATGATAACCAGAATGTGTGTGTGTGTGTGTGTGTGTGTGTGTGTGTGTGTGTGTGTGTGTGTGTGTGTGTGTGTGTGTGTGTGTGTGTGTGTGTGTGTGTGTGTGTGTGTGTGCGTGCACGCGCAGGACAGCTACTAGTAAGGACAGTTCACCTAGTACTTTTTTCCTGCGCTTTGTACCCTGCGGCTAATAAAACGGTACAGCTAATTTATAGAATTTTCATCGCTGTTATTGTTTGTACCGTATTTTTCGGAGTATAAGTCGCACCGGCCGAAAATGCATTATAAAGAAGGAAAAAAACATATAAGTCGCACTAGAGTATAAGTCGCATTTTTTGGGGAAATGTATTTGATAAAACCCAACACCAAGAATAGACATTTTAAAGGCAATTTAAAAAAAATAAATAAAGAATAGTGAACAACAGGCTGAATAAGTGTATGTTATATGACGCATAGATAACCAACTGAAGAACATGCCTGGTATGTTAACGTAACATATTATGGTAAGAGTCATTCAAATAACTATAACATATAGAACATGCTATACGTTTACCAAACAATCTGTCACTCCTAATCGCTAAATCCGATTTAAATCTTATACGTCTAGTCTCTTACGTGAATGAGCTAAATAATATTATTTGATATTTTACGGTAATGTGTTAATAATTTCACACATAAGTCGCTCCTGAGTATAAACTATGAAAAAAACTGCGACTTATAGTCCAAAAAATACGGTACTCAGTTTGCTCAGTGCTACATGGCCTTTCTGTTTAGACCAGTGCTTTCAACCGGAAGCACAATTTCCCTTCGTTCTCCTAGCCATCCATGGCGTTTCTACTTATATGGATTCTTCATTCACCACTCAATATACAATATAGCGATGTATAGCAATATAGGTAATCAATTATTACTTTCTACCGTCTCATGTGCGATGTCTGTAGGAGTGTTTCATGCATATTTGTACGTGCTATCGTAACATACTCATGCTAGCATCGTTAGCATTAGCTAATATGCTAACACGATTATGAGTGTCTGTGTTAATGGCATTCTTTTTGTATCGTTTCAGTTTCGTAAACTCACTAAAACATCACCGTGGAGTTTTTGAGTCTGTTTTGGTTGATTGGAGAGATAGCTTCCACAGCTAGTGGGTCCATGGCGATGACTTCTGTTTTGATTAATCAGCTGTTTTACTGCCGAGTTACAGACACAGTTTGGAAACAATTAGGTGTGTAAATAAAAATGTAATAACTATTTCTGTGTAAATAACTCTATCACAACTTATACATCCGCGGCTTATAGTACGGTACGGCTTATATATGGGAAAAATAAGAAGAATGTACAACAAATCTTCTCAACAAAAGAGGAGAAATATAACCTTAGAGGAAAATCTAAGTTAAACATTTGTATGCTCGTACAACACTTAAGACCTTTAGCATATCAGTATGTGGAATTAAATTAAGGAATGGATTAAGCAAGGAAATCCAACAAAGCACCAGTATGATTCAGTTTAAGAGACTGTGTTCACAAAGTACAAATAATTATGATAAACATCTTGAATTATGATAAACATCTTGAATCTGAGATAATGATTATTGATGTATTTAATACTTGTGTACATACTTATGGTATATTGATTTATTTATTATTTAGTTATTATTTATTTGTTCACTGTTCTGTTACAAACAGAGGACAAGGAAATGGGATAAAACTGCTATGGTATGAAAAGGGGTAGGATTAAATAAGCCCTGCTTCTTCCTACTCCTTTTCGGACGTGCTGTAATGAAACGACGGGAACATTTGTGATGCATTACATTGTATCGTATGCATGTTCCAAATAAACTGAACAGAAAAAAATATATATATACACTACCGTTCAAAAGTTTGGGGTCACCCAAACAATTTTGTGGAATAGCCTTCGTTTCTAAGAACAAGAATAGACTGTCGAGTTTCAAATGAAAGTTCTCTTTTTCTGGCCATTTTGAGCGTTTAATTGACCCCACAAATGTGATGCTCCAGAAACTCAATCTGCTCAAAGGAAGGTCAGTTTTGTAGCTTCTGTAACGAGCTAAACTGTTTTCAGATGTGTGAACATGATTGCACAAGGGTTTTCTAATCATCAATTAGCCTTCTGAGTCAATGAGCAAACACATTGTACCATTAGAACACTGGAGTGATAGTTGCTGGAAATGGGCCTCTATACACCTATGTAGATATTGCACCAAAAAGCAGACATTTGCAGCTAGAATAGTCATTTACCACATTAGCAATGTATAGAGTGTATTTCTTTAAAGTTAAGACTAGTTTAAAGTTATCTTCATTGAAAAGTACAGTGCTTTTCCTTCCAAAATAAGGACATTTCAATGTGACCACAAACTTTTGAACGGTAGTGTAGATGTGCTCAATAATCCAGAAAATATGGTAGTTGTTTTGGTTTTGTTAATTAAGGGATAGTTGATCCATTCACCCCTTGTTACCTTTGTTTTATCTACAGTTCTGTATAGCGCTTTACTTTGTGTTTAAAGAGTACTGTCACGACTTGGTCCTTAACGTGGATCGTTTTTCCGAGGTGCAAAGCAACTTGACTGGACACGACGTGCAGGCGAGGACATGTTTAATATTTAAACTCAAAAGGCTCAAAAGGGTATAAACAAAAGCGCTCACAGCGGAGGTAAAAAACTTGACTAGGAAAACAAAAGGCGTGCACAAAGGCGGAGAACTATAGACATTAAACAAAAACTTACTTGACAAGGAACTGTGAACATGGCATGAAGAAGCGTGATGAAAAAGTGTGCAGAGCATAAATGTGGAGCATGAATGTGATGTTGCCAGGAAGACCAACAGAAAATGACAGATTTAAATAGTGACATGATCAGTGAAAACAGGTGCGTGACTCAAAACGTGAAACAGGTGCGTGACAGGACAGGTGAAAACTAATGAGTTGCTATGGAAACAAACAAACAAGGAAGCGCAACCAGGAACTAAAAAGAGTCCAAAAAACAAACACATGGCCAAAACTAAAACATGATCACACAGACATGACAAGTACAAACCTTTATCAAGATATAGACACTTGTGCTTCAATATACACTATATTGTCAAAAGTATTTGGCCACCCATCCAAAATTTGGTGGAGGAGGAATTATAGTGTGGGGTTGTTTTTCAGGAGTTGGGCTTGGCCCCTTAGTTCCAGTGAAAGGAACTTTCAATGCTCCAGGAAAACCAAAACATTTTGGACAATTCAATGCTCCCAACCTTGTGGGAACAGTTTGGAGTGGGCCCCTTCCTCTTCCAACATGACTGTGCACCAGTACACAAAGCAAGGTTCATAAAGACATGGATGACAGAGTCTGATGTGGTTGAACTTGACTGGCCTGCACAGAGTCCTGACCTGAAACCGATAGAACACCTTTGGGATGAATTAAAACGGAGACTGAGAGCCAGGCCTTCTCGACCAACATCAGTGTGTGACCTCACCAATGCGCTTTTGGAAGAATGGTGGAAAATTCCTATAAACACACTCCGCAACCTTGTGGACAGCCTTCCCAGAAGAGTTGAAGTTGTAATAGCTGCAAAAGGTGGACCGACATCATATTGAACACTCTGGGTTAGGAATGGGATGGCACTTCAAGTTCATATGTGAGTCAATATGGCAATATAGTTGTATGAACTTTTCTATTCCCGAACCCTGTTTAAGAACCTATCAAGTTCGTAAATCGAGTTTCCACTGTACTGTATATGGTTAAGCTATTTTTCACAGGTATACATGGTTTGGGTAGCAGCAATCCCATATTTCCACATTCTGCAACCAAACTCCATCCTCCAAATTGTTCCTAAATTCACCCCCACAAACACTATTTTTAGAATGTAAGGGTATATATCACCGGGGGACCTGGCCCCAATCCAACTGTGGAAGCACAACTTAAGGACCAGGATAATTGTGCCTTGCATACAATCAAGCACGGCGGTGGTAGCGAGTGCTGCCGGCACCGGGGAACTGCGGTTCAACATGAATCCCGACATGTACTGTGGCGTCATGGGTGACTTGCCACTCCTGTCACCTCAGGGAACACAACACCACAGTAATTTAACATAAAGTGTATAAACATGTGAATATATGCTTTGCCATGAATGAGGGAAGACGAGCTAATGAAGCAACACTGCAATCATACTATAATAACTGCTGCAGACAAATTATATTAGACTAGACTACACTTCCTTTTTATTGTCATTCAAATTTGAACTTTACAGTACAGATAAGAACAAAATTCCGTTGCATTAGCTCATGGTAGTGCAGGATAAAAAAGCAATAAGTATATAAATAAATAAATAGGTTACTGTACAGATAAATATATTGCAGTTTTTCATATGCATCCACGTTTATGGATGTATGTTATATTGTCTTTTATTTTTTATTTTTTTTATATAATGTCAAAATAATATTTTTAATATCTAATCCCCGACAATAAAACAAGAAAAAGATTATTTTAATCTTGTACTGCAATCAAAGCCATTAAAAGAGCTGCCACACAATTCACACCCACTTTAATACAGCTCTGCCGCCCTCTTGTGTACATGCTTGGAACATTTGTTTTTAGCAGCTTTAATACAAAAAAACAAGTGCAGCACTTTCACAAAAATACTTTTAGTTTTTATATTTTATTTAAAAAATAAATACATAATGTTTAATAAATAATTAATGATATTTTAGGAATTAATTAATTTTATCAAACATACAAAAGTGTACATGCTTGGAACATTTTTTTAGGAGCTTTAATACAAAAAAACAAGTACAGCACTTTCATAAAAATACTTTTACTTTTTATATTTTATTTTTAAAAATAAATACATAATGTTTTAATAAATAATGGATGATATTTTGGAAATTCATTAATTTTATCAAACATACAAAAGTGTACATGCTTGGAACATTTTTTTAGCAGCTTTAATACAAAAAAAACAAGTACAGCACTTTCATAAAAATACTTTTACTTTTTATATTTTATTTAAAAAAATAAATACATAATGTTTTAATAAATAATGGATGATAGTTTGGAAATTAATTAATTTTATCAAACATACAAAAGTGTACATGCTTGGAAAATTTTTATTAGCAGCTTTAATACAAAAAACAAGTACAGCACTTTCATAAAAATACTTTTACTTTTTATATTTTATTTAAAAAAATAAATACATAATGTTTTAATAAATAATGAATGATATTTTGGAAATTAATTAATTTGATCAAACATACTACCACCACCAGGTGTGAATGAATGATGGGTTTTTAACATGTAAAGCGACTTTGGGTACTTAGAAAAGCGCTATATAAATCCCAGGTATTATTATTATTATTATTAAAGTGTACATGCTTGGAAACATTTTTTTTAGCAGCTTTAATACAAAAAACAAGTACAGCACTTTCATAAAAATACCTTTACTTTTTATATTTTATTTAAAGAAAATAAATACATAATGTTTTAATAAATAATGTATGATATTTTGGAAATTAATTAATTTTATCAAACATACAAAAGTGTACATGCTTGGAAATTTTTTTATTAGCAGCTTTAATACAAAAAACAAGTACAGCACTTTCATAAAAATACTTTTACTTTTTATATTTTATTTAAAAAAATAAATACATAATGTTTTAATAAATAATGAATGATATTTTGGAAATTAATTAATTTGATCAAACATACAAAAGTGTACATGTTTGGATTTTTTTTTTTAGCAGCTTTAATACAAAAAACAAGTACAGCACTTTCATAAAAATACTTTTACTTTTTATATTTTATTTAAAAAAATAAATACATAATGTTTTAATAAATAATGGATGATATTTTGGAAATTAATTAATTTTATCAAACATACAAAAGTGTACATGCTTGGAAATTTTTTATTAGCAGCTTTAATACAAAAAACAAGTACATCACTTTCATAAAAATACCTTTACTTTTTATATTTTATTTAAAGAAAATAAATACATAATGTTTTAATAAATAATGAATGATATTTTGGAAATTAATTAATTTGATCAAACATACAAAAGTGTACATGCTTGGAACATTTTTTTTAGCAGCTTTAATACAAAAAACAAGTACAGCACTTTCATAAAAATACTTTTACTTTTTATATTTTATTTAAAAAAATAAATACATAATGTTTTAATAAATAATGAATGATATTTTGGAAATTAATTAATTTGATCAAACATACAAAAGTGTACATGCTTGGAACATTTTTTTTTAGCAGCTTTAATACCAAAAACAAGTACAGCACTTTCATAAAAATACTTTTACTTTCCATCCATCCATTTTCTACCGATTGTCCCTTTTGGGTGGGGTCGCGGGGGGGTGGGGGGTGGGGGGGTGCTGGAGCCTATCTCAGCTGCATTCGGGCGGAAGGCGGGGTACACCCTGGACAAGACGCCACCTCATCGCAGGGCCAACACAGATAGACAGACAACATTCACACTCACATTCACACACTAGGGCCAATTTAGTGTTGCCAATCAACCAACTTTTTATATTTTATTAAAAAAATAAATACATAATTTACTTAAGAGTGTTTTAATAAATAATGAATGATATTTTTGGAAATTAATTAATTTGATCAAACATACAAAAGCATGTCTTGAGAGTGTTTTAACAAATAATGAATGAATGACACTAACAGCATTTAAAGAATTGCAGACAAACTAAATACCACAATATAGTGACTACTATGTCATTTTCTGCACCTGCAGGTGAGGGGGGGGTTATTTATAAATACTTTATATAATGCATGGTGAATGGCATCTGCTTGTACGTTAGGTAGTCTATAACATTGTAATCATTTATAACATAGAAAGCATATGTTGTACATCATATCATGTTATGCAGACTGCCAGGCTTTAAAATACATGGCTCATCTTAAGTGTAATAGCTACATTTGGCCAGTAGATAGCAGCATCAGTCAGGTTACAGTATCTCCTAATAGACATACCAAAAAGAATGCATTTTTTTACATTTCTGTTTAAATTCATTGCATTTAGTTCATCCTGCCCATGGTCATCTGCGTTAAACTGTTGTGTGGACCAGTACACATTTTCAAAAAGAGTCACAAAGACGGCCTGGAAAAAAGTGATTCTTTTTGACAGTTTTCACTTATTATTATTATTGCTCTCCATTACCGCATATACAGTCGTTTTCAAAAGTCTACATACAATGTTTGTTTCATCTGACATCACATGGACAAAGATAAGACCTTCTGGAGGAAAGTTTTGTGGTTCAGATGAAACAAAAATGGAGCTGTTTGGCCACAATACCCAGCAATATGTTTGGAGGAGAAAAGGTGAGGCCTTTAATCTCAGGAACACTAAGCCTACTGTCAAGCATGGTGGTGGTAGTATTATGCTCTGGGCCTGTTTTGCTGCCAATGGAACTAGTGCTTTACAGAGAGTAAATGGGACAATGAAAAAGGAGGATTACCACCAAATTCTTCAGGACAACCTAAAATCATCAGCCCGGAGGTTGGGTCTTGGGCGCAGTTGGGTGTTCCAACAGGACAATGACCCCAAACACACGTCAAAAGTGGTAAAGGAATGGCTAAATCAGGCTAGAATTAAGGTTTTAGAATGGCCTTCCCAAAGTCCTGACTTAAACGTGTGGACAATGCTAAAGAAACAAGTCCATGTCAGAAAACCAACACATTTAGCTGAATTGCACCAATTTTGTCAAGAGGAGTGGTCAAAAACTCAACCAGAAGCGTGTGGATGGCTACCAAAAGCGCCTTATTGCAGTGAAACTTGCCAAGGGACATGTAAATATTAACATTGCTGTATGTATACTTTTGACCCAGCAGATTTGCTCACATTTTCAGTAGACCCATAATAAATTCATAAAAGAATCAAACTTCTTGATTGTTTTTTGTGACCAACAAGTATGTGCTCCAATCACTCTATCACAAAAAAATAGGAGTTGTAGAAATGATTGGAAACTCAAGACAGCCATGACATTATGTCCTTTACATAAAAACCCCGTTTCCATATGAGTTGGGAAATTGTGTTAGATGTAAATATAAACGGAATACAATGATTTGCAAATCATTTTCAACCCATATTCAGTTGAATATGCTACAAAACAACATATTTGATGTTCAAATTGATAAACATTTT
This sequence comes from Entelurus aequoreus, assembly GCF_033978785.1. Classification (NCBI taxonomy): domain Eukaryota; kingdom Metazoa; phylum Chordata; class Actinopteri; order Syngnathiformes; family Syngnathidae; genus Entelurus; species Entelurus aequoreus. The sequence continues at coordinate 45,078,808 of NC_084747.1, read as the reverse complement.
TTCTTTTGCAAATAATCATTAACTTTAGAATTTGATGCCAGCAACACGTGACAAAAAAGTTTGGAAAGGTGGCAATAAATACTGATAAAGTTGAGGAATGCTCATCAAACACTTATTTGGAACATCCCACAGGTGAACAGGCAAATTGGGAACAGGTGGGTGCCATGATTGGGTATAAAAGTAGATTCCATGAAATGCTCAGTCATTCACAAACAAGGATGGGGCGAGGGTCACCACTTTGTCAACAAATGCGTGAGCAAATTGTTGAACAGTTTAAGAAAAACCTTTCTCAACCAGCTATTGCAAGGAATTTAGGGATTTCATCATCTACGGTCCGTAATATCATCAAAGGGTTCAGAGAATCTGGAGAAATCACTGCACGTAAGCAGCAAAGCCCGTGACCTTCGATCCCTCAGGCTGTACTGCATCAACAAGCGACATCAGTGTGTAAAGGATATCACCACATGGGCTCAGGAACACTTCAGAAACCCACTGTCAGTAACTACAGTTGGTCGCTACATCTGTAAGTGCAAGTTAAAACTCTCCTATGCAAGGCGAAAACCGTTTATCAACAACACCCAGAAACGCCGTCGGCTTTGCTGGGCCTGAGCTCATCTAAGATGGACTGATACAAAGTGGAAAAGTGTTCTGTGGTCTGACGAGTCCACATTTCAAATTGTTTTTGGAAACTGTGGACGTCGTGTCCTCCGGACCAAAGAGGAAAGGAACCATCCGGATTGTCATAGGCGCAAAGTGTAAAAGCCAGCATCTGTGATGGTATGGGGGTGTATTAGTGCCCAAGACATGGGTAACTTACACATCTGTGAAGGCGCCATTAATGCTGAAAGGTACATACAGCTTTTGGAGCAACATATATTGCCATCCAAGCAACGTTACCATGGACGCCCCTGCTTATTTCAGCAAGACAATGCCAAGCCACGTGTTACATCAACGTGGCTTCATAGTAAAAGAGTGCGGGTACTAGACTGGCCTGCCTGTAGACCAGACCTGTCTCCCATTGAAAATGTGTGGCGCATTATGAAGCCTAAAATACCACAACGGAGACCCCCGGACTGTTGAACAACTTAAGCTGTACATCAAGCAAGAATGGGAAAGAATTCCACCTGAGAAGCTTCAAAAATGTGTCTCCTCAGTTCCCAAACGTTTACTGAGTGTTGTTAAAAGGAAAGGCCATGTAACACAGTGGTGAACATGCCCTTTCCCAACTACTTTGGCACGTGTTGCAGCCATGAAATTCTAAGTTAATTATTTGCACAAAAAAAAAAAAGTTTATGAGTTTGAACATCAAATATCTTGTCTTTGTAGTGCATTCAATTGAATATGGGTTGAAAAGGATTTGCAAATCATTGTATTCCGTTTATATTTACATCTAACACAATTTCCCAACTCATATGGAAACGGGGTTTGTAATAATATCATATATTTACATTTATAGCTTGTCTATTTCTCTCTCGCTCTGTGGCGGAGAAACATGCCAGCGAGCACAGCTGCCATCGTGACCCTGACGGGCCCTCTTGTGTCCCCAACAAAGGGTCAAAGATTGAATCCCCTCGCCCTTTTCTGGCCTAAATTACATGAGCTGCCAAAATGGCAGATAAAACTGCGACTGCTTCGTGAATAATCAAGGACAAATAGGTAAATAGGGGGCACGTTTTTACGCACTGAATATGAGCTACACAAATCACCCACAAATCTCATTATTAGTTTGCATTGTGCTTCTGCATTTTTTAATGTGTAATTTATTGATTTGTCAATGTCATATTGTATCATTCATTTTTTCATTTATTGATTTCCGTACATGATTTTGTATTATTATTATTAGTTTTAACTAAGGTTGTGCGGTATACCGGTATTAGTATAGTACCGCAGTACTAATAATCATATTCGGTACTATACCGCCTCTGAAAAGTACTGGTCCGCCACTAGTGGATCTACACCTAACATCCACTGTAATGATACCAAGTACAGGAGCGCATCTAGACGATACTACTATGATTACGTAAATATTTTTTGGCATCAAAACATCTTCTTTAGTTTTGTTTTTATTTATATTATGTTGATAAGCTAAGGAAATACTGTACATCCCTGGACAAATGAGGACTTTGAATATGACCAATGTATGATCCTGTAACGACTTGGTATCGGATTGATACCCAAATTTGTGGTATCATCCAAAACTAATGTAAAGTATCAAACAACAGAATAATAAGTGATTATTACATTTTAACAGAAGTGTAAATAGAACATGTTGAAAGAGAAAGTAAGCAGATATTAACAGTAAATGAAGAAGTAGATTAATAATTAATTTTCTATCACTTGTCCTTAATATATTTGACAAAATAATAGAATGATAAATGACACAATATGTTACTGCATATGTCAGCAGACTAAATTAGGAGCCTTTGTTTGCTTACTTACTAATAAAAGACAAGTTGTCTTGTATGTTCACTATTTTATTTAAGGACAAACCTGCAAAAAGAAACATATGTTTAATGTACCCTATGATTTTTTGTTAAAAAAACGCCAATAATGCAATTTTTTGTGGTCCCCTTTATTTAGAAAAGTACCGAAAAGTATCGAAATAATTTTGGTACCGGTACCATTTGTTTTAGTTACCATGGTTGCTTATCATTTTCACCTGGCTCTGATTGGTGTTCGGGACGCTCACCTGCTCCCCGAGCACTAATCTGAGGCAGGTGAAAATAATAAGCAACCATAATAACTAAAACAAACTCAAGGGTGCACTAAACAGGAACTGAGGGAGTCCAAAACTAACCGAAAATACCAAAAACATGATCCGGGCCACGGATCATGACAGGGATTAGTGTTCGGGGAACAGGTGAGCGTCCCGAACACCAATCAGAGGCAGGTGAAAATAATAAGCAACCATGGTAACTAAAACAAACTCAAGGGTGCACAAAACAGGAACTGAGGGAGTCCAAAACTAACCGAAAATACCAAAACATGATCCGGGCCACGGATCATGACAGGAAATAGTGCCTCTGATTAGTGCTTGGGGAACAGGTGAGCGTCCCCAACACCAATCAGAGGCAGGTGAAAATAATATTATTGTACTTTTTAAATTAATTGTAATCATTACCATTAGCAGTAGTATTATTATCGTAGTAACGTGCATATTTAAGCACTTTATTTCATCTTTATTTATAGAAGATAATCAATTTAATGTATAATTATTACTTCTTTTTTTTTTTTAAGTATGCACACACCAAACTAATTGTTGTTGTTTTTTTTGTTTTTTTTTTACACATACTATCTTTAAAAGCCTACTGAAATTAATTTTTTTAATTTAAACGGGGATAGCAGATCCATTCTATGTGTCATACTTGATCATTTCGCGATATTGCCATATTTTTGCTGAAAGGATTTAGTAGAGAACAACGACAATAAAGTTCGCAACTTTTGGTCTCTGATAAAAAAAAGCCTTGCCTCTACCGGAAGTAGCGTGACGTAGTCAGTTGTTCGCCTCCTCATATTTTCCTATTGTTTTCAACGCAGCTAGAGCGATTCGGACCGAGAAAGCGACGATTACCCCATTAATTTGAGCGAGGATGAAAGATTCGTGGATGAGGAACGTTAGAGTGAAGGACTAGAATGCAGTTAGTAACATATCTTTTTTCGCTCTGACCGTAAGTTAGGTACAAGCTGGCTCATTGGATTCCACACTCTCTCCTTTTTCTATTGTGGATCACGGATTTGTATTTTAAACCACCTCGGATACTATATCCTCTTGAAAATGAGAGTCGAGAACGCGAAATGGACATTCACAGTGACTTTTATCTCCACGATAATATATTGGCGAAGCTCTTTAGCTACTGAGCTAACGTGATAGCATCTGGCTCAAATGCAGATAGAAACAAAATAAATAAATCCCTGACTGGAAGGATAGACAGAAGATCAACAATACTATTAAACCATGTACATGTAACTACACGGTTAATAATTCTCAGCCTGGCAAAGCTTAACAATGCTGTTGCTAACGACGCTGAAGCTAACTCAGCAACCGGACCTCACAGAGCTATGATAAAAACATTAGCGCTCCACCTACGCCAGCCAGCCCTCATCTGCTCATCAACACCCGTGCTCACCTGCGTTCCAGCGATCGACGGCGCGACGAAGGACTTCACCCGATCATCCGTGCGGTTGGCGGCTAGCTCGGCTAGCGCGTCTGCTATCCAAGTAAGTCCTCCTTGTTGTGTTGCTACAGCCAGCCGCTAATACACCGATCCCACCTGCAACTTTCTTCTTTGCAGTCTCCATTGTTCATTAAAGAAATTACAAAAAGATTCACCAACGCAGATGTCCAGAATACTGTGGAATTATGAGATGAAAACAGAGCTTTTTGTATTGTTTTCAATGGGGTACCGATACTTCTGTTTCACTGGCTACGTCACGCGCATATGTCATCATCCAAAGCCGTTTTCAACTGGAAGTTTAGCGGGAAATTTAAAATTGCACTTTATAAGTTAACCCGGCCGTATTGGCATGTGTTGCAATGTTAAGATTTCATCATTGATATATAAACTATCAGACTGCGTGGTCGGTAGTAGTGGGTTTCAGTGGGCCTTTAATATAAATGACTGAACTAACATACAGTACAGCTTACAGGTCACATTATTATGATTTTTTAAATTGTTTAATTGCTGTTATTTAAATATGTTTACATTCTGTATACACTGTACTGCATATACCGAATGAGGTAGAAGGAATAATGGGGTGAAAAATAACTACATATTAAAATCCATTTGTCCTGATTCACCTGACATGTTCGGCAAGAATATTGCAATTTCCCAGGCATTATGAGTCAGGGGCAGCATGCCTCCGCTGGAATAATGACTAAGTAAAGCTGAACTTCAGGGAGTCTTCCCTTGCCAAGGAGAGAAGTAATATTATACATAGACCCTGGGCTTGGATCCATTAGTGCATCCTTTGAAGCTTGTATGAAAAGTAGCCGAGAGGGCGCATGAATATACTTTTAAGCATATTCCACATACTTTTGGCCTTTATCAAGTGATATTAAAAAAAAAAGTTGTATTTATGTCTTATATGTATTACGTAGCAGTATTTGTCTTATTTTGTATTACTATGTTGTGGCAATCGATAAAGATATTCACCGTTTCCGGGTTAAGGGTAAACAATGGAAACATTGCCGCGACAACTTTTAGATGCACTTCACCTCTAACTCCTTCCTCGTCAATACCACGTCTCCACATTGGTGAGCCTTTTGACGTGAGTGGTGTCAAAAGACGACAGCGGCACATAGCAGTGCCGCCACGCCCCTTAATGCTAACAAGACCGCGGTCAAGCATAGCGGCTAAATGCGAAGCGGAGAAGAACTCTGTTGATTCACGA